>NC_089259.1:60378173-60684959 GCF_963930625.1 Muntiacus reevesi
TAATGAATAACTCGCTATTTTCCAGGCTTTGGAAACATTCTGCAATTGTTATAAACACATCAAATGTGGCATATATTCCACATTTATTATTTTTCTAAGATCATGCAAGTAATATTTTTACTAGGAAGAAATATCTCTTTACATGTATAATGTGTTCATAATGTATAATATCTAACTGTACTTCAGCTTATTAGATAAATGTTTTCATCTTTTCTTCTATAATCTGCTTTTACAAAGGTGCAATAAATAGTTATTCCTTTTTTTTAATCAAAATGTGATACATTTATTTATTTTTAATCCAGATAATATTTTTTTCATTTATTTTTATTAGTTGGAGGCTAATTACTTTATAATATTGTAGTGGCTTTTGCCATACATTGACATGAATCAGCCATGGATTTACATGTGTTCCCCATCCCGATCCCCCTTCCCGGCTCCCTCCCCATCTGATCCTTCTGGGTCTTCCCAGTGCACCAGCCCTGAGCACTTGTCTCATGCATCCAACCTGGGCTGGTGATCTGTTTCACCCTGGATAGTATACTTGTTTCATGCTGTTCTCTCTGAACATCCCACTCTCGCCTTCTCCCACAGAGTCTAAAAGTCTGTTCTGTACATCTGTGTCTCTTTTTCTGTTTTGCATATAGGGTTATCATTACCATCTTTTTAAATTCCATATATATGCATTAGTATACTGTATTGGTCTTTATCTTTCTGGCTTACTTCACTTGTATAATGGGCTCCAGTTTCATCCATCTCATTAGAATTGATTCAAATGAATTCTTTCAGTTATTCCTTTTTACATACCTCAGTACAATGTCTGTTATACTGACAATCAAAAAGGTAAGTATCGTTAAGTGAGATTTAACTAAGCATCATTCCAAGGTTAAAAGTATGTGGCCATAGTTTTGGACAGAATGTTTTACATTTTCTCTATTAAATAAACAGTAGAAATAATTTTTCTGGAAGAATTAATAAAATCTTTGTTTGAATTAATCCAAAATAGAAGACAATAATGTATCAAGATTGAAACTATTAGGAAGAATTTTTAAAACTATTTTTCTTTGATATTTTATAGTCATTGCACCATAAAGTGAAAGTGTTAGTCACTGAGCCATGTCCAACAATTTGTAATCCCATGGACTGTAGCCCAACCTGGCTTCTCTGTTTATACAGTTCTCCAGTCAAGAAACACTGGAGTGAGGAAGCCAGTTCCTTCTCCAGGGGATCTTCCAGAGTAAGGGATCAAACACAGGTCTCCCGTACTTCGGGCAGATGCTCTACTGTCTGAGCTACCAGGGAAGCTCCAGTGTACCATAAAAGTGAAGGGAAGTCGCTCAGTCGTGTCCAACTCTGTGACCCCATGGACTGTAGCCTACCAGGCTCCTTGGCCCATGGGATTTTCCAGACACGAGTACTGGAGTGGGCTGCCATGTCCTTCTCCAGGGGATCTTCCCAACCCAGGGATCGGACCTGGGTCTCCTGCATTGTAGGCAGATGCTTTTACAGTCTGAGCCACCAGGGAAGTCCCTTAAGGTGACTTCAAAAAAGAGGTCAATTATATCATTTGGATTTTATTCTTTTGCTGATTTCCATGTCAAAGATCATTTATATACACATATATATATATAAATTTTTTATCATGTCTTCCTTATGCAGAATGATAAAAAATATAATCTTTTTTTTTTTTTTTTAAAGAGTAAAAATCTTGAGTTGAAGAGGTTATCCTGCATTATTCCAGTGGGTCCTTATAAGAGAGAGACAGAAGGAACTATGACCACAAAAGAGGAGAAAGAGAGATTATACCAGAAACAAAGTGGCAGAGAGATTTCAAGATCCTATACTGCTGGCTTTGAAGAAGAGCTGTGAACTATGATTACAGCTTTAGAAGCTTGAAATGAAAGGACAGTGGATTATTGCTTAGAGCTTCTAAAAGGAGGGGCAGCCAGTCAACAGTTTGGTTTCAGAGCAGTGAAACGTATTTGGGACTTCTGACTTCCATGACGAGAGGACAATTTTTTCCTGTTGAGTCGCTCAGTCATGTCGCATTCTTTGTGACCCCATGGAATGAAGCATGCCAAGCTTCCCCGTCCTTCACCATCTCCAAGAGCTTACTCGAACTCATGTCCATTGAGTCAGTGATGCCATCCAACCTTCTCGTCCTCTGTCATCCCCTTCTGCCCCTGCCTTCAATCTTTACATCATCTGGGTCTTTTCTAAGGAGTTGACTCTTCACATCAGGTAGCCTAAGTATTGGAGCTACAGCTTCAGCATCAGTCCTTCCAGTGACTATTCAGAAATGATTTCCTTTAGGGTTGACTGGTTGCTCTCCTTGCAGCCCAAGGGACTCTCAAGAGTCTTCTCCAACACCACAGTTCAAAAGCATCTGTTCTTCAGTGCTCAGCATTCTTTATGGTCCAACAGTCACATCTGTACATGACTACTGAAAAAAACCACAGCTTTGACTAGATGGACCTTTGTTGGAAAAGGAATGTCTCTGGTTTTTAATATACTGTCCAGGTTTGTCATCACTTTTCCTCCAAGGAGCAAGCCTCTTTTAATTTCATGGATGCAGTTACCATCTGCAGTGATTCTGAAGCCCAAGAAAATAATGTCTCTCACCATTTTCATTGTTTCCCCATCTATTTTTCCAGAAATGATAGGGTCAGATGCAATGATCTTTGTTTATTGAGTGCTGAATTTTAAGCCAGATTTTTTTAGTCTCCTCCTTCACCTTCATCAAGAGGCTCTTTAGTTCCTCTTTGCTTTCTGCCATAAAGGTGGTATCACCTGCATATTTGAGGTTATTGATATTTCTCCTGGCAATTTTGATTCTGGCTTGTGCTTCATCCAATGCACCATTTCACATGATGTACTCTGCATATAAGTTAAATAAACAGGGTGACAATATATACAGCCTTGACTTACTCCTTTCCCAATTTGGAACCAGCCCATTGTTCCATGTCTGATTCTAACTGTTGCTTCTTGATCTGCATAAACCTTCTTGATCTGAGAAACCTGCAGGTTTCTCAGGAGGCAGGTAACGTGGACTGGTATTCCCATTTCTTTAAGAATTTTCCACAGTTTGCTGTGATCCACACAGTGAAAGGCTTTAGCATAGTCAATGAAGCAAAAGTAAATGTTTTTCTAGAATTCTCTTGCTTTTTCTATGATCCAAGGGATGTTGGCAATTTGATCTCTTGTTCCTCTGCTTTTTCTAAATCCAGCTTGAACATCTGGAATTTCTTGGTTAACATACTGTTGAAGCCCAGCTTCCATGATGATAAGACAATAGATTCATGTTATTTTAAACCATTAAGTTTGTGGTAACTTGTTAAAGCAGCAAAAGAAAATTATGAACAATTTTTGAGAATAGAAAATAGAAACCATGAGTTCTATGATTTCAGCAATAGAAAATCATGATCCCATGGTGAATCATGGAACTATCCATGTAGATTTTTTGCCTTTGTCTTTAAAATGCTAGGGTCAAATCATTACCACTTCATAATCAGCACAGTTATTTGATCTTAATAGCATGCATTTTACCCATGGACATTATTCTTAGTTTTCTCTCATTTTTCCATCATCATTTATCACTTCTCCTTATCTGATAGTATTTGGATGCATTGTGTACATTACATAAAGTTAGCCGAAAGCATCCAACAATTTCATTTACTTTCCTTGATTTTCTTTCTTATCATTTTCATCTTAAGTATTTGGAACTTTGCAATGGATTTCTTAAAATACGAGGGTTCTTTGTGACCTTTGAAGTATCACACCAAGGGGATTTTTATCTCCCTGTGGCCCATGGCGCTGCCTGGTAGTAAGTTAAGCACTTAAGAAGACACTCTAAATCTTACATTCTCTAGAGTGCCATTAATGACATTGAAGCAGTAGTGCATTAAATACACTGCTGTGCATTCAGCACAACACAAGCTTCTCAGCAGGTTTCATGATCTATATATTTTACTGTTTCTGAAAACCATACTCCAGAGAAAGAATTTCAAAACAAATGTCCACTGATCATGCACTTTGTATCTATTTTTGTATCATTAAGGGAAAATATACTTATGTTTCTAAAGCATAACTATGAACTTGTGCTTATGGAAAGGAGATCAGACTTCAATCATAAATTCTAAGAATTGTAACACACCTCTGTACTAAATGACACAAATATTTACAAGATTCCGATTTACGTTTCTGAGGGCTTCCCTGGTGGTTCAGAAGGTAAACAGTCCACCTAAAGAGTCCACCTGCAGTATAGGAGACATGTGTTTGATCTCGGGGTCGGGACAATCCTATGGAGAAGGGAATGGCTACTCACTCCAGTATTTTTGCTTGCAGAATTCCACGGACAGAGGAGACTGTCCATGGGATCGCATAGTGTCGGACTAACACTTTATCTCTGTTTTTAGTTTAATATTAAATAGTTGGAATTTAAAAATGGAATGAAATTGTTTTCATGTTACATGGCATTCTGCCATATTTACTTCTAATTACCCTTCATGTGTTGTTTTTGATTTTCATTGTTAGGTCTTTGATACACCTGGATTCCACCCTTTCATGTATGACAGAGATCCAATGAGGACAATTATCCTAAATAGATGCTGCAGTGAAATCTGAATAACAATTCATAGTGGTCACCATTAAATTTATCTTGAAATTCTTGTTTATCATTAATTAGAAACCATGTTTTCAGTTTGAATTAACCTATCAATAATTTCATCATTGTCTTTCCTATGTATCCTTATTGGAATTGGTATTGAAACATATTGGAATTCTTATTCTTGGTCTTCCAAAGAATTCTAAAAATGCAGTCAATTTTTCAAACTACTATCGAGTCACAACAAAATATGCTAATTCAATGTTATTGCAAAATTCATCACTGAGAGTAAATAAACACTCTTTTTTATAAAATGAAGTTTTATTCATTTTCATCATTTTAAGTAAAAAAGAAAAAGTGACAAATGCTAATGGAAAACTGCTATTAAAGTATTTTGGATGTTTTAGCCCACTATTATCCATTTGATAAGTTGTTTTTTAAGAACACTAATTGGTAATGTACTTTCTATAGATCTATAATTTACATTTTTTTTCTCACAGTCAGACATGACAATAGAGAAATTAAGTAGGTGAAAAGAAGAGTAATTCAGGATAAAATTAAAGAGTAACTTCATAATGGGTTAGAAAATTAAATAAAACTTTGAAATAACAGTAACTTTGGAAAATCCTTTTATGTAGCAGAAATTGGAAATTTATGATCCATAGATAAAATTTTAAGGATATACTCCCCAAGGCATAGGAATTTCTGGCTCTTTTATTTCTGGTTTATCTCCAGCACCTGACTGCAACATGTATGTAAAAGGTGCTCAAAAATAAATGGTGACTAATTAACAAAGTAAATAGTGTTATGGATAGATAGCTGGATTAAAGTTTAATGGAATAACTATTCAGTGTGATTTTACTGATTTTTATATCTTCATTTAATTTCCATATGCATTTCTAAAGGGATGAGAATTTAGGGCAAGCAGAAGTGTAGCTGAAAACAAATTTGATAGAAGTCTAAGATCTTGTTGAAAGTAAATGGGATTAACTCTGATCAACAAAGAATAGGTTTTTAATGTAAAAGGAAACAAACTAACAATTGGAAAGGGAAACAAAAAGAGGATTGTGGAATAAGGAAAATCAGCTGTCTTTTAAAAAGTCTTATAATGCACACTAATTGAGGCAAATCAGGTTCTGTAAAGTTTACATAGTATTTTGATAGCTCTTACTAGTGTGATAAAACGCTGATATTTTTTCTGAGGCAAAAGTATAAGATTAAAAATCTGAGCTGTGCTTTATTTCTCTAGATAATAAGATGACTAGAACCATATGAATATATCTAACACATGTACATATTAAATATGAATGCATATTTATGAGTAGTCATTTAGTATACATCCATACCATAAAACTGGCAAGATATATGAATAATTTAACATCATCTAATTAGCATTTCAGAGCACATAGCACTTCCTTGTGCTATGTGCACAAGAAATAAATATATTTCTTTCCTCAGAAAGATGAAAACCTAATCCTTAGCTGGTATCAACATGGCATTATATGATCAATTTTAAATAGTGGTTATTTACAAGAACATAGCTAAAGAGAAAACTAGACTTCATTGAGTCTGAAATCTAAGCAGGAAAACAACATACAGCTTTGAAAATAAATGTAATACTTGGAGAAAAAGAGAAACATAAAATCTCAGTCAATTAAAATTTAACGAGTCAACTGTTCTTTCAACCCTTTTTGATAAGAGATATGAAGTATCTGTTTTGATTTTTTAATACATAAAACAGTTCATGTATGAAAGCATTAAGTCAGCATTCATCTTAGTTTTCTCATCCTTCTCGGCAATGTGATCTGCCTTTCCCAGAAGCAATGTTCTTTTCTTAACAGTCAGTTGTCTGATCAAGTTTGTGACTTTAAGTCAGCAGCAGTCAACCGTATGAACAAGGTATGTATCACAGGAACAGGTACATAGAATAGAACAGCAATGAACATGAATGAAAATTCATGTTATAGAGAGATGATGGTGACTATAACAGGTTTTAATGACTATTCTAGTAACTGTTTCACTTGAACTACCATAAACTTTATATGGGAGACAATGAAGTCATTACTAAAATGTATCAGATTTATAAATTAAAAAAAAATAAAGCATCAAAATAATATTAAAGTGTGACTATCAATGTCTTGGTGCAAATAACTAAATTTATTTTTAAACTATTGTTTATTTATTTACTTTGCTACGCGGTGCAGCATGTGGGATCTTAGTTCCCAAACAAGGGTTCAGACCTATGCCCCCTCCAGTGGAAGCATGTAATCTTAACCACTATACCACCCTTTAAAACAATTATTGACCTATAGTTGCTTTACAACGTTATGTCTAGTCTCAGGTGTACAGCTAAGTGAATCAGTTACACATATGCACACACTCGCTCTTCATTAGACTCTTTTTCTCACAAAGGCCATTACAGAGTGCTGAGCAGAGTTGTCTGTGTTATAGAGCAGGTCCTTATGAGTTACTTATTTTAATATAGTATCATGTATATATCAATCCCAACCTCTCAGTTTATCCCTCTCTCCCAATTACTCCCTGGTAACCATAATTGTTTTCTATATTTGTGACTCTATCTCTTTTTGTTAGGTAAGTTCATTTGTTCCTGTTTTTATTAGATTCCACATATATTCGATGTCATATGATATCTGTCTTCTTGTCTCTTACTTCACTCACTATAACAATCTCTAGATTCATTCATGTTGCTGCAAATGGCATTATTTGATGTTTCTTCATGACCTCAGAAACTTTTTCTTAATTTTTTTCACCTCTTGATACAAATAAAATCATTAATTCAATTGGTTAACAATGAACTCCCCTCATAGCTCAGTTGGTAAAGAATTGCCTGCAATGCAGGAGACCCTGGTTCGATTCCAGGGTTGGGAAGATCCCCTGGAGAAGGGATAGGCTGCGCACTCCAGTATTCTTGGGGTTCCCTTGTGGCTCAGCTGGTAAAGAATCTGTCTGCAATGCAGGAGACCTGGGTTTGATCCCTGGGTTGGGAAGATCCCCTTGAGAAGGGAAAGGCTACCCACTCCAGTATTCTGGCCTTGAGAATTCCATGGACTATACGGGGTTACAAAGAGTCGGACATGACTGAGTGACTTTCACTTCAATTTCCTTCACTTCAAACTTTCTACTGAATACAAACTAGACTAACACTATGGTATATTATGTGACTATTATATTATATCAGGGTGACTTTTGGTACATTCTTTTGTCTAGTAAAATATTTGAGATCCATTAAGAGTAATCGACTCTTCTTACAGATTTAATATGCACATATTTAACTTGGGGGAATAAAATGTCATGATAGAAAATTCACGTATTCATTGATATGTCCAATGAAAAATATTATTAGAAATCTATTAAGAGCACTGGGTGAGGCTAAAAGGAAATGTAATAGACATTAACATGCTCTACACAAATGAGAAGAAAATTCTGTTCTTAAAGACAATAGGAGAAGGACCAAATTTAGGCTATAGAGTAAGGAAAGACAAGTCTGATATTTAAACATACTATGTGTGAATAATGTTACTTAATTCAAGCTTAAGGTAAACAGTATTTCAGACACAGGACAGTATGTTTGTTGAACTCATAAAAATAAATAATCTTGTTATGCATTGAAAGTATTAATAGATTCATATTAATATGTAACCAATAATGGGTAATCAACTCAGCAAATTTGGAAAACTCAGCAGTGGCCATAGGACTGGAAAAGGTCAGTTTTCATTCCAACCCCTAAGAAAGGCAATCCCTAAGAATGCTAAAACTACCGCATAATTGCACTTATCTCACACTCTAGTAAAGTAATGCTCAAAATTCTCCAAGCCAGGCTTCAGCAATACATGAACCATGAACTTCCAGATGTTCAAGCTGGTTTTAGAAAAGGCAGAGGAACCAGAGATCAAATTGACAACATCCGCTGGATCCTCGAAAAATCAAGAGAGTTCCAGAAAAACATCTATTAAGCCTTCGACTGTGTGGATCACAATAAACTGTGGAAAATTCTGAAAGAGATAGGAATACCAGACCACCTGATCCACCTCTTGAGAAACCTGTATGCAGGTCAGGAAGCAACAGTTAGAAATGGACATGGACCAACAGACTGGTTCCAAATAGGAAAAGGAGTACATCAAGGCTGTATATTGTCACCCTGCTTATTTAACTTATATGCAGAGTACATCATGAGAAACGCTGGGCTGGAAGAAGCACTAGCTGGAATCAAGATTGCTGGGAGAAATATCAATAACCTCAGATACACATATGACACCACCTTTATGGCAGAAAGTGAAGACGAACTAAAAAGTCTCTTGATGAAAGTGAAAGAGGAGAGTGAAAAAGTTGGCTTAAAGATCAACATTCAGAAAACGAAGATCATGGCATCTGGTCCCATCTCTTCATGACAAATAGATGGGGAAACAGTGGAAGCAGTGTCAGACTTTACTTTTTGGGCTCCAAAATCACTGCAGATGGTGTTGCAGCCATGAAATTAAAAGACGCTTACCCTTGGAAGGAAAGTTATGACCAACCTAGATAGCATATTAAAAAGCAGAGACATTACTTTGCCAACAAAGGTCCATCTGGTCAATGCTATGGTTTTTCCAGTGGTCATGTATGGATGTGAGAGTTGAACTGTGAAGAAAGCTGAGCACCAAAAAATTGATGCTTTTGAATTGTGGTGTTGGAGAAGACTATTGAGAGTTCTTTGGACTGCAAGGAGATCCAACCAGTCCATCCTGAAGGAGATCAGTCCTGGGTATTCATTGGAAGGACTGATGCTGAGGCTGAAACTCCAATGCTTTGGCCACCTTATGCTAAGAGTTGACTCATTGGAAAAGACCCTGATGCTGGGAGGGATTGGGGGCAGGAGGAGAAGGGGACGACAGAGGATGAGATGGCTGGATGGCATCACCGACTCGATGGACATGAGTTTGAGTAAACTGCGGGAGTTGGTGATGGACAGGGAGGCCTGGCGTGCTGCGATTCATGGGGTCGCACAGATTCGGACACGACTGAACAACTGAACTGAACTCTGCCATCAACTCAAAAAGCATATACTATGGGACTGCACCAGATATGGGGGCTTCCCAGTAGTAGCAGTACCTAGTAGTAAAGTAGTAGGCACTAGTAGTAAAGAACTCACCTGCCAATTCAAGTTAGACATAAGAGATTCAGGTTTGATCCCTGGGTTAGGAAGATCCACTGCAGTATTGGAGAATCCCATAGACAGAGAAGCCTGGCAGGCTATAGTCTATGTGGTCAAAGAGAGTCAGACACTCCTGAAGTAACTTAGAAAACTCATAGCTGCTTCTGCTGCTAAGTCGCTTCAGTCGTGTCCGACTCTGGGTGACCCCATTGACAGCAGCCCACCAGGCTCCCCCATCCCTGGGATTCTCTAGGCAAGAACACTGGAGTGGGTTGCCATTTCCTTCTCCAATGCATGAAAGTGAAAAGTGAAAGTGAAGTCTCATAGCAGACATAATAAACTGTATTAGCTTGCTAGGGCTGCCACAACAAATTATTATAGACTATGGAATCAATATTGCCGGGAGAAATATCAATAACCTCAGATATGCAGATGACACCACCCTTATAGCAGAAAGTGAAGAGGAACTAAAAAGCCTCTTGATGAAAGTGAAAGAGGAGAGTGAAAAAGTTGGCTTAAAACTCAACATTCAGAAAACTAAGATCATGGCATCCGGTCCCATCACTTCCTGGCAAATAGATGGGGAAACAGTGGCTGACTTTATTTTTCTGGGCTCCAAAATCACTGCAGGTGGTGACTGCAGCCATGAAATTAAAAGATGCTTACTTCTTGGAAGGAAAGTTATGACCAACCTAGACAGCATATTAAAAAGCAGAGACAGAGGATGAGATGGTTGGATGGCATCACTGACTCAATGGACATGAGTTTGAGTAAACTCCAGGAGTTGGTGATGGACAGGGCGGCCTGGCATGCTGCAATTCATGGGGTCACAAAGAGTCGGACACGACTGAGTGACTGAACTGAACTGAACTGATGCAGCTTAAACATCAGAAATTTATATTCAAAATGTATATTTATATTTTCTTACAGGTTTGGAAGCTACAAGTCCAAGACCAAAGTATTGTCAGATTTGATTTCTCCTGTGGTCTCTCTCCGTGGCTTGCAGATTTCTGCCTTTCTCTCAAATGGTGTTTTCGTTTTGCTCATGCATCCCTGGTGTCTCTTCTTTGTTCAAATTTCCTCTTCTTTTAAGGGTACTAGTCACTGTATGAGGGACCTTAATTTAATTTAAAGGCCTCATCTCCAAATATGTTCTGACATTCTAAGATACTAGGGGCTAGGGCTTCATCATATAAATTTTGGGTAGAAACAATTCAACTCAAAAAATAAAAATAAATTTTGGTATAAAACTGAATCAAATATGCTAAAATAATTTCAGAGTCTTTCTCTCTCTCCTCCAGCTTTCAAAGACAGAAAACTAGAAAAAAATGAAAAAGAAAATCTGGAAAATAAAATGTTGCAGCTATAAAAATTAACAGAAAAGCAGAATATGTTAGTCATCAACTATACAGGCTTTGTCCTGAAAATAGTGAGATCAGCAAAATTACCCCTTTTTTATTGAAGATAAGGTGATAGGAGGAAAATATATAAAACAGATTTACATATACAGTGGCAAATCCTTTAATAAATCTGATGATGCCACAAGATTATTTTTCTTTTGGAGTCAGGGTTTTATTTATAATTGTGAGACTAAAATAAAGTACATGAACTAACACACAGATCAGCTCATGTAGTCCACAGGAGGTGGTACATTCTTTAACATAAAGTAAGTGAAGTATGCATTTGTGAAAAAACAAAATAACAAACATGACCTAACATTTTTTTGTTAACAAATACATAAAATTAAACATAATACTTATACTAATCAATTTTAAAAACTGAAAAACTGATTTTGGTCATCTGTCAAAACAGCTACCAATACTGATATATTCTATATGAAGGCTTTTTGGTTTTAAATCTGGTTTAATTTTGTCTCAATGAACCAGTTTATAATGATAAGTTGCATATAAAAGTGTAGCAGAATATAAAAACAGTGGGGAGACTGCTGAGATAAAGAGTTTCAATGGGAAAATATCAAGTTTAATATTATGCAAAATTAATTAAGCAGTATACTGATATTGAATATGAAAATTATTTATTAAATTTAATATTTGGGTCCACTGCTATGATGAATAATATGGGGTATAAGAAGAAATATAAAGGTTACATTCATAGTCTCAAGTCTCAGTTACTAGCAAAATCTAATAAACATTAAACCATTAAAGAATACCTGAAACCATGACAAATTTACTGACATTAACAGATCACCAGAAAACAAACAAAAGACCTCCTTTCTTCCTTTCTTTAATCTACCTTTTCCCTTGGTATTTTATTTTTCTTCTTATCCATTTACTTCCTTCTAAAGCAATTTATCCAATGTTATGTGAGAACCATCATATTAGAGAGTCAAATAAAATTTGACCCACATAAAACATCTGCTCTCAAAAACTCACACTCTAATGGGGAGTAACAAGCAATCCTTATCACTACGGCAACTGTGCTTTCTTCTATGTTTAGTTTTTTTAACATTTTCAACAGGCAAGAAGTTCACATTCTAATAGGGCATTGATATAAATTAAAATATAATTATGAGTGAAACAGGTTGAAAGTGGTTATAGTCAAGTAGAATGACTGATTAATTCTATCTTGACCAGGAAGAATCACGATAAAAATAAGTTTGAAAGTTTGGCCCTTTCATGGAATCTGAAGTGTGAGAGAGATTTTAGGCGAAAAAGAAAAGGGAGAGTTCTATTTATGTCAACGTGTAGAACGAGACAATCTAGAAACAGTCTCACTCAAAGAACAAAAAGATATGTAGTTTGAAATGTATCTCTAAAATATCAGGCGATTGAAAATGTATATTTGAGTATATAATAAGGCAAGGAAACAAAACAGCAAGAGTAGAGACAAAAGTAGTGACATTGTGAGAAACTTGACTTACTGGGGTAAATATACTTGTGTAGCCAAAGTACTTGAGTTTACAGTCCACAAAGAAATTAGACATAATTTTGAACCCATAAAAAGTGAGAACTGGACAAGACACAGGCAAGTATACATGTAAGTACAACAGCAAACCCACATTAAATTGTTGCAACCTCAGTGAATAGATGAATTAAGAAAATAAATTTACTTACCAGCAAAGAAAGAAAACAAGGAAGTTTTGCCTCTGGAGTTCTGAAACCCAGCATAAAATGTTCCCTGGTGGCTCAGCCGTTAGTAGAGTCTCCCTGAAATGTGGGAGACCTGGGTTTGATCCCTGGGTTGGGAAGATCCCCTGAAAGAGGGCCTGGCAACCCACTCGAGTATTCTTGCCTGGAGAATCCCCATGGACAGAGGAGCCTGGCGGGCTGCAGTCCATGGGTTCGCAAAGAGTCATTCACGACTGAGCGACTAAGCACCGAACTTTCATAAGAAAACAGCATATATCCCTTACATTTGAGCCTTGCATATATACTGCCTGAGCTTTCCAATAAAACTCAGACAGAAATATTAACCTAAAATATCATCACATTGGGTCATAACACATGGATACTTGATGGATATAAACTTAAAATCACCCTAGAGAATGTCATACCAAACCCTAGTCTTTCCATAGGTAAAGACCCAAGGAAGACAAATTTAAAATAGAAAGTGCAAACACCCAGCAACATAATTGTTCAAAAGTGAAAGTCAGAATACAGAATGGATTAAAAAAATCTGAGAGTCCAAAATAATAGAATCATCCTGATAAAGCTTTAGACAATCATGTTAAAATGATTGCAGACAGAAAATAATAAAAAAACATTTTTATGAAAAAAATATCAGTATGAAAATAGGATTTGGGGGATCTTGTATGACAGTCCCCACAGGAACTGTATTGTACATAAGAGTCATCGCCTCAGTGTGTTAGTCAACTTGGGCTGCTATAACAAAATACTGAAGACTGGGTTTTTTTAAATGACAGACATTTATTTTTCACAGTTCTGGAGGCCGGGAAGCTCAAGATAAAGGAACTGGCAGATTTGGTCCCTGGTGAGAGCTGGCTCTTAGGCTTGCAGATGGCTGTCTTTGGTTCTGGCCATGTTCTCACATGGAGTACAGAGCTCTGGTCTTTCATCGCCTTCTTAAAGTACGATGGACAGTAACTATACAATGGTAGGGAGTCTCACCATCATGAACTCACCTAAACGCAATTACCATCCAAATAGTTCATCTCCAAATATCATCATGCTGAGGGTAAGATTTAATGTATGAATTTAAGGGGGATATTAAGTTTTAAGTTCATAAAGCTAGAGAGTACATGTAAGAAACAATGCAGGGGTATGATTACAGAATAGTTAATATTACCTAAAAGAGACCATAATGACAAATAAAAGAAAAAAATCCACTCAGTTTGGAACATACATGATTATGATTTCTGTTTGCATATTATGCTTTCCCTAATAGAAAATATTACAATATGTTCTTGATCATTAAAATACCAGGGTACAGGTTGTATGTTTCAGCGTTTTATGTTTTCTTTTTGCCTTTGCTTTCTTTTTTACTTTAACAAATGCAGTATATAAAATAATATGAATTATATAATTTAGATACATATGTTATTGCCATAATGAAAGTAAAATGAAAGTGAAAGTTGCTCAGTCGTGTCCAATTCTTAGCAACCCCATGGACTGTAGCCCACCAGGCTCCTCTGTCTATGGAATTCTCAAGGCAAGAATACTGGAGTGGGCTGCCATTTCCTTCTCCAGGGGATTTTCCCAACCCAGGGATTGAATCTAGGTCTCCTGCATTGTAGGCAGATTCTTTACGAACTGAGCCACCAGTGAAGCCATAGTAAGAATGGCCATAGTAAGAATTTCCTAATTTTATATATTTATCTTCTCATTATGTACTTTTTATATTATTAACTATACTGCTTTATTACTTAAGCAATATTTGTACATTTTTATTCTATTTATACCTTGGAAAGTTTAGGGTACACTTTTTCCAGAGTGCAACAACTTTCAAATTAATCAACTTGAGATTATGAAAATTCCTGAGTCCTATGTTCCTGACTTCACTACAGCAACTTATCAATATTTTCAGTGAATTAGATTAAACATTCAGAATCCCAAGATAATAGAAGTAGACTAATGCATATGATTTTTTATCTAATTAACACAACTGACATCCCTTGTTGGTATTTTCATTTTTAATTAAACTGAAAACTGTTTACTGTAGTATGATTGAAGAAATTCAAAAGATATTGCATGGCAAAAATAAAGTGCTCTTGAAAAATACATTGAGTAGTATTCATCTTGGGCAGTTCTATAAAAGATAGACTATAAAATATCAGTTTTAAAAAAACTTTTGATTTTAGTTTCTATCCATTGCATTAGAGGAGACGAAGATATTCTTAAACTTCTTATCTTCAGAATTTCTAATTCTCAACAGATAAAACTATTTGTATAACTTAAATACAATTCTTCATCTAAAATCTCAGTGCCCATACATGAAAAGCCAATCTCCTGTTTTCAAATATGAAAAACCCATTCATGTAACTTACTGAATCTCCATGTTTTTATTATCCAAAGTGTATTTTAATTTTTCATCAAAACTTCTTTAATTCACAACTTCATTTTTTCTTTTGTAATTTACTACTACATCTAGTTTCTTTGGTGTTACTCTCATCACATTGTACTGCAATCATTTTTGTCTTTCTCCTTTATTAAAACACAATTTCCTTGAGGTCAGAACCGAGTTAAAATGAATGAGTTCTTTACATCTGAAAACAGAAGAAGGTCTTCATATACATGGACACTATAAACACCGATGAAATCTAGGTGTAGCCTGAGTGGAAAAACAGCACCCAGATTGGAGGCTGGGACCAAACCAAAGCAAACCCAAAAGAGGAAACACATGAACTACAACATAAAAGAAAACACTCTGCCTCTAAGTCTATCACTGGCCTTTAAGTCTAATGATGCTAACAGAACTTGCAAATGCAAATTTCATGTTTAGAGGACATGTGGTTGGATGACTCAATTAAATACATACAGATGACCAGCTAAAATGGTAAACTGAATATAACTATACTCCCTCTAAAAATTCACCTAATATTGCCAGGACAGCAAATAATTAGATTTTCACTGATCTAATTAGGAGAAGACTCACTCTGGAGAAAACTGGAGAGAATATAGATAAATATTAAATGAGCACAGAAATCAAGAAAAAAGCTGATTCACTGCAGAATACCAATATCAGAAATTGTGGTTAGATCGCTGAATGTAAAACAGAAATAAAATTATTTTTGAAATTCTGTTAAGGAAGTAGTCATGCCTCCATATTCCACTCCAATTCCTCATAACTGGATTATAATCTTACCTCAGTCAAGTAGAAGATTAGATACTAATTCTTTAGGCAGCGTGAATTACAGAACATAGAAAAGGTTAGGTCAAGGCAAAGCTGAGGGCATTGTCTAGAGAGGGGGAATTAAGTTGTAATTTTGGATAATGAATGTTAAAACATTTTAGTCCTCTTTCCTCACTCAAACCCTAAAATTCTGAAAAATATCATATTCTTGAACTGTTTAATCAGAACACTAGAACAGCCAACTCATGAAGTCTAAACTGAAAATAATAGAAAATGGTGGGGAGAAGGAGATAAAATTATTAAATAAATAATTTTAAAAAGCCCCCAAATTGAAGAACGTAAGCATCAGGGTATTATTACCATCATACACAATAGACCAAAACTGCCTTTCACGACAGCATATCAACGTGAAATTTCTGAACATTACACTGAAATGCTGTGCTGTCCTCAGGCATGTCTGACTCTTTGTGACCCCATGGATTGTAGCCCACCAGGCTCCTCTGTCCATGGGATTTCCCAGGCATGAATACTGGACTGGGTTGCCATTTTCCACTCCAGAGTATCTTCCTGACGCAGGGACTGAATCTGGAGTCCCTTGTATCTCCTGTATTGACAGGAAGATTCTTTACCATTCTTTACCACTGTACCGCTACGGATATAGAAAGCTCATAAAAGGAGAGGTAGAATAATAAAAATATAGATTATATACAATCATATAATGTGCTTAAACAGAGCTTGGAAGATAGTGTCTCAAATAAATATATATACATATTTATATATATAAAGAGACAGAGAAAGAGTTTTTAAAATAATAGCAGTGATGACAGTAATATTAGTGACTATAAATTAAAAGTACTTACACTTACGTATTTCCAAATGTACGACTGTGAAATTACTTGTTTAGACAAACTATCTGATATTATTTGGAGCTGCTTAATATATCAAAAATTCAATTGTCTTAAAACATATTTGCAATAATTGCTCTGCTTAGGAAGATTCTGAAATTTAACACACACAAGACCATGTGCAATAATGTAAGATTATCATTGTGAATTTATTTTAAAATTGCAGATATGGCTCTGATATAGAGATGAAATTATTTTTTGCTAAAAACACCTGAGGATTAAATTAAATGTATTTTAACTGGGCTATGCTTGCAGGAGGTCTCTGAAGAGTCTGTTTGTGTAGCAAATGTATGAATTGCTTTTCTTACCTCCTGAGGTGCTCCGTGATGATGACCTCTATTGAAGAAACATTAAGTGCTTTTATAACTTCCCCAGAATAGAGCAAGTATCAAAAAAAAAAAAAAAAAATACACAAAAATTTAATCTCAAAATGATTTCAAATGAGAAGAGTTTCTCGAACACTTTTTCCATTATTAAAGCAATCAGCTATTAATAAAAGCACACTTTTTTTTTTTTTTTTTTTACAGAAAGGCTTGTCTTTTTATCTAATTTTATTTTCTTCAAGAATTTTTTAAATCTTGGAAGACATTTAGCTGACCCATAAAGCTTTGGCCAATAATGAATCAAGTTGTTAAATAAGAACAACCCACTGCAGTTTAAGAGATAATGTAGTCACTGGAGACAATAATATATTTATTAATAGTAAGGTAGATACTGAAATAAAAATAAAATAAAACACAATATGCTAAGGCTCATTTTAATGCTCACTACATAGAATTTTAAATTTTGTTTTGGTGCTAAAATGGGATTGTCATCCTAACACAATTTAAAAACACAAGGTGCTGGGTATTTTTTTCTAAACTAGTCATTGTCAGAGAAGAACCATGAAAAGTGTTAATTAAATAAGTAGCTCCAGGATTTTATCCTCCCATTTTAACCAAATTTCACATTATTTATATTATTGCTTTATTTATATAAATATTGGAGCATGAATCATCATAATTGCTTAAATGTTAATAGAACAGTCTGGTCAATATCTAATGGTTACAAATTTATATCATAATTTGCAGATTTTAATATAAACTGCTATAAAATTATAGTTTCATTAAATTCAATGAGCCATAATATGTTAAAAATTGCAAAACCTAATTTCTGAATATTGTTCAAATTAAATCAAATAAATCAATAAACATAGCACAAATTTCATGCAGGCCATGGTAAAAGCACTGGAAAACCCACAAAAAATTTTTTAAAAAAGAGTCAACTAGTTTATGTTCTTCTTGAATGCTTAAACATGAGGATTTGATGGATGCTTAAAGAAAGATCAAAATTTCAAATACTACTAGAAGATCATAATAGATATGGCAATATTCGAAAAATACCACTTAAGTTCATTTTAATTCCACAGACAATATCTACTATATGAATCCTGTGTTTTAGCTATTAGTTTAGGCCAGGCTATTATCATAATGAAAGCTTCCTAGGTTGCTCAGTAGTAAAGAATACTCCTGCCAATGCAGGAAATGTCGGTCTGATCCCTGGGCTGGGAAGATTCCTTAGAGAAAGAAATGGCAATACACTCCACTGTTCCTGCCTGTTAAATCCTATGAACAGAGGAGTCTGGTGGGCTACAGTCCATGGGTCCCAAAAGAGTCAGCATGACTTAGCAACTAGACAGGATGAACAATTATCATAAGGAGGATATGATAAGCTGCTATTTAGATGACATACAGAGATCACACAGAGCAGGTGGCTGAGAAATACAGCTGCATGCACTAAAAGAACAACAGAAAAAAAAAAAAAAAAAGGTGGTAAATGTAGTTTTGTAGTTATCATCAAGAATGTCTATGATAATCAACTTAAGAACTCCTTGAGAGTCAGATGAATTTTCTATTGCAGTGGGCCCCGCTATATTAAAATCTCACACCTTTAGGTATATTTCCATCACAACAAACACCATATAATGTGCATAATGGGAGAGATTTGTGTCTTTTTTCATTGCTAGACCTCTAGTATCAAGCACAATGACAACGCTATTTGTTGAAAGAATTAACTGTATAGGATATAAAAATTAACCACATCAATAGGAAATAGATGAGACTAGCACAAGTATCTTACACATCAAGAATAAAATTCAAGGTCTGACAAGATTTGGGAAATGTGTCAGAAATGTGGAACTATGACTGATTTTCAAGGAGCTTAAGCAAGATTGTCACCTGATTTCTTAGAACAGAAAATTCAAGACCACAGTGAACAAAGAACTGGGTTTGATTTTGTAGTTAATTAACTACTCAGTTAATGGCAAATAGATGGGGAAACAATGGAAACAGTGACAGACTTTATTTTTGGGGGTTCCAAAATCATTGCAGATGGTGACAGCAGCCGTGAAATTAAAGGACACCTGTTCCTTGAAAGAAATGCTATGAAAAACCTAGACAGCACATTAAAAACTCAGAAACACTACTTTGCCAACAAAGGCCCGTCTAATCAAAGGTATGGTTTTTCCAGGAGTCATGTACGGATGTGAGAGTTGGACCATAAAGAAAACTGAGCACTGAAGAATTGATGCTTTTGAACTGTGATGTCTAAGAAGACTCTTGAGAGTCCCTTGTACTGCAAGGAGATCAAACGCGTCAATCCTAAAGGAAATCAGTCCTGAATATGCACTGAAAGGACTGAGGCTGACGTTGAAGCTCCAATACTTTGACCACCTGATGCTAAGAACTGACCCACTGGAAAAGACCCCGATACTGGTAAAGATTGAAAGCAGGAGAAGGGGATGACAGAGGATGAGATGGTTGGATGGCATCATGACTTGATGGACATGAGTTTGGGCAAGCTCCAGGAGATGGTGACAGACAGAGAAGCCCCACATGCTGTGGTCCATTGGGTCACAAAGAGTTGGATATGACTCAGTAACCGAAATAACTAGGGTCATATATAACACTATAATTAAAATTCAAAAGCTTAAATTCAGTCCACTGATCCTATAACAGTTATACAGATGCTTCATAAGAAATGTTGTTCATGATGTTGAGGTCACATATTTTTCAATAACTTTCACTAGCTTTCCAAAGCGGCACATGATACATTTGTTGATTGAGATGAGCAATACACATTCTCCTTGACAATATGATAGTGTTTTTCAGATCTGAGACTCAGACATCTAGCTCACTTCATAAAGATGAGACCAAAGTTAGACAGTGATGAACAGTAGAGGGTCTGTGTTTTCTAAAAGAAAAGAAAACTGTTTTCTAATTAGGCAAAATTATGTGAGGAAACTAAACAGGTTAAAAATATAAAGTGTATTAATGATCAGAGATTAAAGTTACAAATGAGAAAAAGTAAGGTATATATTTAAAAATCATTTTATGATCTCTGAAAGTAAAATTTACCAAAACCCTGTTGAAGACATATTTAAAACCAGTCTCAAACAGAAGCCTAAAAAATCACAAAAGTGTTTTTACATCACAAAAGTGTTTTTACCCACATTTGTGTGGCACTTTCTTCTCCAGAACTACTTATTTAAATTAAAACTTTTGAACTAAAAAATAAAGGGCATTCAGGAGGAATTTTTCTATGATAATAAAATAATTCCCTATTAAGTTGAGATACATTTTAAAAGTTATTACAATAATTGTTTCTGTACAATTTAGTAAATATTTTTTTCTGATCAAAATTTAAATTAAGACTGTCACCATGTGACAGAATTGAAAAAGTCCTAGAGGAAGTTTGCATGGGTCTATATTCATGGGCTTCCCTGGTGGTTCAGAAAGTAAAGTATCTGCCTGTGATATGGGAGACCTGGGATCAAGTCCTGAGTTGGGAAGATCCCCTTGACGAGGAGATGGCAACCCACTCCAGTATTCTTGCCTGAAGAATCCCCACGGACAGAGGAGCCTGGAAGGCCACAGTCCTTGGGGTCACGAAGAGTTGGCCATGACTGAGTGACTGAGCACAGCACAGCACATCATATTTAAAGAGGCAAGGACTGATATCAATTGCATTGCTGAGTAAACGTAGCTTTCTACACTCAAGAAAATTGTCACAACACAAAACTATGTTTTGTCTATATTTATTTTTCTTTAAGTCTACACTATTGTAAAACCAAAATGAAGTCAGATTGGCACAAAGTCTAACGCTGAACATCTATTTTAAAAGCTACAGTATTATGTATATTATAATCACAGCAAATAAAATTATATTTTTCATGTAAATCTCCACTTGTACAAAATGCATTGCTTTCAGACATTATTATGGTTCAGTACTAAGTTATCTGTGAGCTGTAAGGGAAACCATAAAGCACTTTCACCCAATATCTACCTATTGGATCTGTGTATATGGTGGAGGAGAGCAGGGACAGGGAATAGTTCTCCATAATAAAGGTTAACATTTTTTTAAAGGGACAGGTAGTAAATATCTTTAGGATTTGAAATAGCTCAACTGGAATTCCATCACCGCCACTAGCTTTGTTTGTAGTGGTGCTTCCTAAGGTCTACTTGACTTCACATTCCGGATCTCTGGCTCTGGGTGAGTGACCAAACCATTGTGGTTATCTGGGTCCTGAAGATCTTTTATGTACAGTTCTTCTGTGTATTCTTGCCACCTCTTCTTAGTATCTTGTGCTTCTGTTAGGTTCATACCATTTCTGTCCTTTATTGAGCCCATCCTGGCATGAAATGTTCCCTTGGTAGCTCTAATTTTCTTGAAGACATCTCTAGTCTTTCCCATCCTATTGTTTTCCTCTATTTCTTTGCACTGATCACTGAGGAAGGCTCTCATCTCTCCTTGCTATTTTTGGAATTCTGCATTCAAAGGAGTATATCTTTCCTTTTCTCCTTTACCTTTTGCTTCCAATCTTTTCACAGCTATTTGTAAGGCCTCCTCAGACAGCCATTTTGATTTTTTGCATTTATTTTTCTTGTGGATGGTCTTCATCCCTGTCTCCTGTACAATGTCACAAACTTCCATCCATGGTTCTTAAGGCACTCTGTCTATTAGATCTGGTCCCTTAAATCTATTTCTCACTTCCACTGTATAGCCATAAGGGATTTGATTTAGGTCATACCTGAATGGTCTAGTGGTTTTTCCTACTTTCTTCAATTTAAGTCTGAATTTGGCAATAAGGAGTTCATGATCTGGGCCACAATCAGCTCCTGGTCTTGTTTTTGCTGACTGTATAGAGCTTCTTCATCTTTGGCTGCAAAGAATATAATCAACCTGATTTTGGTGTTGACCATCTGATGACGTCCATGTATAGAGTCTTCTCTTGTGTTGTTGGAAGAGGGTATTTGCTATGACCAGTGCATTCTCTTGGCAGAACTCTATTATCCTTTGCCCTGCTTCATCCTGTACTCCAAGGCCAAATTTGCCTGCTATGCCAGGCATTTCTTGACATTCTACTTTTGCATTCCAGTCCCCCAAATGAAAAGGACATCTTTTTTGGGTGTTAGTTCTAGCAAGTCTTGTAGGTCTTCATAGAACCGTTCAACTTCAACTTCCTCAGCGTTACCGGTTGGGGCATAGACTTGGATTACCGTGATATTGAATGGTTTGCCTTGGAAACAAACAGATATCATTCTGTCGTTTTTGAGACTGCATCCAAGTACTGCATTTCAGACTCTTTTGTTGACTATGATGGCTACTCCATTTCTTCTAAGGGATTCTTGCCCAGAGTAGTAGATATAATGGTCAACTGAGTTAAATTCAAATCCTAAAAGATGATGCTGTGAAAGTACTGCACTCAGTACTTTCAAATTTGGAAATTTGGAAAACTCAGCAGTGGCCACAGGACTGGAAAAGGTTGGTCTTCATTCCATTCCCAAAGAAAGGTGATATCAAAGAATGCTCAAACTACCACACAATTGCACTCATCTCTAAGGCTAGTAAAGTAATGCTCAAAATTCTCCAAGCCAGGCTTCAACAATACATGAACTGTGAACTTCCTGATGTTCAAGCTGAATTTAGAAAAGGCAGAGGAACTGAAGATCAAATTGCCAACATCCAATGGATCATCAAAAAAGCAAGAGAGTTCAAAAAAAAAAAAAAAAAAAAAAAAACCACCTATGTGTTACACAATAAACTGTGGAAAATTCTGAAAGAGATGGGAATACCAGACCACCTGACCTACCCGTTGAGAAATCTGTATGCAGGTCAGGAAGCAAGAATTAGAACTAGACATGGAACAACAGACTGGTTTCAAATAGGAAAAGGAGTATATCAAGGCCATATATAGACTCCCTGCTTATTTAACTTATATGCAGAGTACATCATGAGAAATGTTGGGCTGGATGAAGCACAATCTGGAATCAAGATTGCCAGGAGAAATATCAATAACCTCAGATATGCAGATGACACCACCCTTATGGCCAAAAGTGAAGAAGAATTAAAGAGACTCTTGATGAAACTGAAAACAGGAACATGAAAAAGTTGACTTAAAGCTAAACATTCAGAAAACTGGTATCATGGCATCTGATCCCATCACTTCATGGCAATTATGTGGAGAAATTGTGGAAATGGTGACAGACTTTATTTTGGGGAGATAAAATATCACTGCAGATGGTAACTGCAGCCATGAAAGTAAAAGACACTTACTCTTTGGAAGGAAAGTTATGACCAACCTAGACAGCATATTAAAAAGCAGACATTATTTTGCCGACAAAGGTCTGTCTAGTCAAGGCTATGGTTTTTCCAGTAGTCATGTATGGATGTGAGAGTTGGACTATAAAGAAAGCTGAGCACCGAAGAATTGATACTTTTGAATTGTGGTGTTGGAGAAGACTCCTGAGAGTCCCTTAGAATGCAAGGAGATTCAACCATCCCATCCTAAAGGAGATTAGTCCTGAATATTCATTGGTACGACTGATGCTAAAGCTGAAACTCCAATACTTTGGCCACCTGATGCAAAGAGCTAACTCATTTGAAAAGATCCTGATGCCGGGAAAGGTTGAATGTGAGAGGAGAAGGGTACAACAGAGGATGAGATGGTTGGATGGCATCACCGACTCAATGGACATGAGTTTTTAAGTAGACCCCAGGATTTGGTGATGTACAGGGAGGCCTGGCATGCTGCAGTCCATGGGGTCGCAAAGAGTTAGACATGACTGAGCAACTGAACTGAATTGAACTGAGTAAATATTTTTAGCCCTTTGGGCCATGTGGTCTCTGTTGTGTATCAAGTAGTTGTAAATATTTATGAATGAACTAGTTTTACTTCACTGTGCTATTGTAACACAAAATCAGTCATAAACAATATATCAACATTTACAGTATATTAAAATTTTTGATATAAATATATCAAAAATTAGTTGTGGCTTAGGAGGTTAAATTTTATTTTAAGAGTTTTTTTATCACACACATACACTGCTAACATAATAATAATAAAGTGGGTAAGAGGAAACTTTCAGAGACAATGAATATGTCTAGAGCCTGGATGATGGTGATTGTTTCACAGGTGTGTACTTACCCCCAAACTCATAGTCAAATATGTTAAATATGTACAGCTTTGACAAGCCAATTACATCTCATAAATGATTTAAAAGTATAAAAAATAAATACAGCTGTGGTCCAATAAAACATCATTTACAAAAACAGGTACTGGTTAGATCTCATTCATGCACTACATTTAGTCAGTATTAGATATATATGAACGCCTCCAAATGAATTAAATATGCATTAAATAGCTTCCAATATTTCATGAAGAAAAAATAAGTAATGGAGTGGTAAAGCAAGGTTTCAATTAGATAATGAGATGAAGTAAGGCTTGAAGATTAAGACAATTTGCCTAGTAAAGGAAAAAAGGCAAAGACTCAGATCAAGAGAACAATTTTGTAAAACATGGTGATAGGGTCAAACCACACAATTTGGTTCAGCTGCCAAATAAAATCCTTGGATGAAGGGTAAGGGAAATAACAGTCAGAATTGGAAATTCCAAACAGAACTGGAATAATTCTTTCTATTCAAGTGGATAAAATGTGTCATCTTATCCTAAGGAGGGGCTTCTCTGATAGTTCAAGCAGTAAAGAACTCGCCTGCCAATGCAGAGGACTTTTAAGAGATGTGGTTTCCATCCCTGGGTCGGGAAAGTCACCTGGATGAGGGCATGAAAATTCAGTCCAGTAATCTTGCCCGGAGAATCCCAGGGACAGTGGAGCCTGGTGGGCTATGGTCCTTAGGGTCACAAAGAGTCTAACATGAATGAAGCAACTTAGCATGCATACACTATCCTAAGGAATTTCTGGAACTTTAACGTAACACTGCTTTTTAAGAGTGCTGTCTCCCTTCACTCAATGACATTTCCTATTGAAACTGTAGCTACATGCACTTTAGACAAGTGTAATCTAAATATGAAGACTGACTGCCTTACCCATGAGAAATGGTTTAGTGGGAACTCAGGACTGATCACAGCACCAGTGTTTCATTTTCTTTCCAGGCTTTAATTTGAAATTCCCTCTATGTAGCACGTTGATCTTGAACAAACAGATGTTGCTAATTATTTCTCCAGCAAAAATGGGTTTATTGTGGATCAGTTACAAATTATTATTTGGGGTCTACAACCGTGGCAAATCAAGTGCATAGGCCCCACAAAAATGGAGACAAGAACTATTTTAAGTGGGAAAAAGGAAGCTGGGAGTGCTGTTTAAAACAAGAATTTAAGACATTGTATTGAAAATACAGTGGTTTTCTCATTGACTGAGTTGTAACAGTCAGTCGCCCACTGACCAAGCCTCTGCCAGGAATTAATTCTTCTTTCTTCCTTCTGTTGGTCTCTATCACTGAAAATGCATTGGAAGGAATGATGCATCAATCCTTTGGTCACTTGATGTGAAGAGCCGATTCATTAGACAAGACCCTGAATACTGGGACATATCAAAGGCAGAAGGAGAAGAGGATGACAGAGGATGGGATGATTGGATGGCATCACCAACTCAAGGGACATGAGTTTGAGCAAGCTCTGGGAGATGGTGAAGTACAGGAAAGCCTGGCCATGCTACAGTCTATGAGGCTGCAAAGAGTCAGACATGACTGAGCAACTGAACAACAACAAATCATTGTAGGGCATAAGCCCTCCCCTTTCTGCCTTCTCAACTCTATTTTAATGGCGACTTCTGCTTATTAACTTATTCAACCCAAAGGAAAGAGTATAAACGCCCTCACAACAGAGGTGAGCAAAACCGTATTTGTTTAGCCCAAGAAACAGAGAAGAGCTGGTGAGAATACAAAGTACTCCCATTAGTTCAGCAAAGAGCAGAGTTATTGCAGCCTAATCACAGCCAGGAAAGGTCACTTCTGAGGTAATAAACAACTAGCATCAGGTAATTTTTGGAGGAAGCCGTATTTTCTCATACAATTGATATAAACTATTTATCCTTATAGTAAAGCCTGAGCAACTGCAGAGGAGAGATAAAAGAAGTGTTGGTAAACAGTAAGTTCTCTGAAACAAGATACAGACAGACACTTGACTTATGTTAGGAATCCTGTGGAGTAAACCGAGAAAATCTGCAGAATAAATGGATAAATAAAGACAATGCGGAACATATGCAAAAGAGACAGTTTTCTTAATCACATGGAATTTAGAGTTTTCAGGAGGATCTGACCAAGACAGTCCTTCGGTTTCCTTCAGCTTGACTAAATTTACAGGCTTCTTCCTGACTCTAGGCTCTGACCTTTTTGTTTTTGTTTTGTTTTTGACCTTTTTGTTTTCTTTAGCAAACTGGCAATAGTAAACTCTTTTTTCTGCTTTTTTGAGATGGAAACCTTTTAAAAGCCTGTTGTCAATTTTATAAACTAACAATGTCTTTCTCAAGGACCTGGAAGTAATTTCTTTGAAACATAAACAGGAAGGAATGCCCAATCTTCAGTGGGCACCTTGCTCCAACTTATAAACTACTTCCTGTTGTGAAGATAGAAGAATGTTTACTTTTCTTTGGATAAAGCCAATTAGCAAAAACAGATAAAGCCAATTAGCCAAAAAAAAAAAAAAAAAAAAAAAAAAAGGCTGTGATTCCTATACCCCAGTTCTTAAAAACACTGCACCCCATTTTTAAAAGTCTCCTTAATCACATGATGCTCAAGCTCAAGAAGGTATCACTCTATCAAAAAAAAAGAAAGTCACTGAATTTATTCTCTATATTCTGCAAACTTCCAGAAGTGACTGATCTAAACCCATATTAGTGAGATTGTGTTTCCTGCTCAGACTGCTTCCCAGAAAATAAGCTGATTGTGTTGGGGAGGGGACAAATTTCCCCTCTATCCCTCTAGAGCTCTGTGGTTGGACTCACAATAAAGTCAACAAAAGTGAGAGATTAATGGGAGAAAAAGAAACAAATTTTAATTTATGTGCATGGAGATCTTATTGAAATGGGACATGAGAAGTGGCTAAAACAGGCAATTTTTATACTTTAGCCAAAGAAACAATACATTTGTTTGGAATTGAGGGGAAAATGAAACTTAGATTTGGGTGCTTAATTAGCAAAGAATTTAACCAAAGTTAGGACTTGGGGAAGTAAATTAAAGTAGCAAGGTTTTTATATAGACTTCTTGGCCCCAAATTCCCTATCTCTGTAATAATGCTATTATTTTCCTACCTACAGACACAGTATGTGCACCTTTCATATAAAAGATTTATTTTCTGCTTTCAGGAAGAATTGGGGGGTGGTGTTAAAGTGTCTCTCTTGCATTAGGTCTTTCTTAAGTAACTTTAAATCAAATAATCCATGTGCTAGTAAGGCATATTTTGGGGTGGCCTGCCCTGGGTCCTGAGACAACAGCATCCTGTGATAACTGCCTTGATCAAAAGGTTTGGGCTCAAAAAGAATTGGGAAATGCTCAAAAATATACCTCACCTTATGAATTTATTGCTAATAACTTTAAATTAAATGGTGAAAACTGAAGACTCCTTGTTAGCCTCTCACTGAAATTCATCTTAAGGTATTTAAATGAGAAACTTTAACTACATATTCTACGGTGAATGCTGTTACTTCAGTCGTATCTGACTCTGCAACCATATGGACTGTAGCCCACCTCTATCCATGGGATTCTCCAGGCAAGAATACTGGCGTGCACTGCCATGCCCTTCCTTCTCCAGGGGGTCTTCCCAACCCAGGGACTGAGCCCAAGTCTCTAATGTCTTCTGCACTGGCAAGCGGGTTCTTTATAACTAGCCAGCTGGATGAAGTCACTCATTTAAATACATTTTTCAGAAACCACATTAGTTGCAATTCTATCCAGGCATCAAAATATGAATTTTTTTTAAAGGAGAAGTAGAACCTAAAATAATACCTAGTAGAATAAGTTTATTATATCACTGCCCAAGTTACTATTTTAAAATAAAATAAACAATGCATAAAAGTAGAATAAGTTCTGGAATATACTGTCACAGTTTTCACTCCTTTAAAGTTGCTTTCCTCTAATAATCTCATTTAAGCAACATAATTATATGTTATTTATATTTGATAATGTGTATGTATATGTGAGTATGTCAGTTCAGTTCAGTCGCTCAGTCATGTCCGATTCTTTGTAATCCCATGGACTGCAGCTCGCCAGGTATCCCTATCCATCACCAACTCCCGGAGCTTACTCAAACTCATATGCATTGACTTAGTTATGCCATCAAACAAACCATCTCACCCTCTGTTGTACCCTTCTCCTCTGGCCTTCAGTTTTTCCCAGCATCAGGGTCTTTCCAGTGAGTCAGTTCTTTGCATCAGGTGGCCAAAGTATTGGAGTTTCAGATTCAGCATCAGTCCTTCCAATGAATACCCAGGATTGATCTCCGTTAGGATAGACTGGTTGGAACTCCTTGCTATCTAAGGGACTCTCAAGAGTCTTCTCAACACCACAGTTCAAAAGCATCAATTCTTCGGCACTCAGTTTTCTTTATAGTCCAACTCTCACATCCATATATGACTACTTAAAAAAACCATAGCTATGACTAGATGGATCTTTGTTGGCAAAGTAAAGTCTCTGCTTTTTAATATGCTATCTAGGTTGGTCATAACTTTCCTTCCAAGGAGCAAGCATCTTTTAATTTCATGGCTACAGTAACCATCTGCAGTGATTTTGGAGCCCAAAAACATAAAGTCTATCACTGTTTCCACTATTTCCCCATCTACTTGTCATGAAGTGATGCGACCAGATGCCATGATCTTAGTTTTCTGAATGTTGAGTTTTAAGTCAAATTTTTCACTCTCCTCTTTCACTTTAATTAAGAGGCTCTTTAGTTATTCTTCACTTTCTGCCATAAGGGTGGTGTCATCTGCATATCTTAGGTAATTGGTATTTCTCCTGGCAATCTAGATTCCAGCTTGTGCTTCATCCAGCTCAGCATTTTGCATGATGTACTCTGCATTAAAGTTAAAGAAACAGAGTGACAGTATACAGCCTTGACATATTCCTTTTCCTATCTGGAACCATTCTGTTGTTCCATGTCCAGTTCTAACTGTTGCTTCCTGACCTGCATATAGGTTTCTCAAGAGGCAGGTCAGGTGGTCTAGTATTCACATCTCTTTGAGACTTTTCCACAGCTTGTTATGATCCACACAATCAAACGCTTTGGCATAGTCAATAAAGCAGAAATAGATGCTTTCTGGAACTCTCTTGATTTTTCAATGATCCAGTAGAATTTGGCCATTTGATCTTTGGTTCCTCTGCTTTTTTTAAACCCAGCTTGAACATCTGGAAGTTACATTTCACATACTGTCGAAGCCTGGCTTGGAGAATTTTTAGCATTATTTTACTAGCATGTGAGATGAGTACAATTGTGTGATAGTTTGAACATTCTTTGGCATTGCCTATCTTAGGGATAGGAATGAAAACTGATCTTTTCCAGTCCTTTGGCCACTGCTAAGTTTTCCAAATTTGCTGGCATATTGAGTGCAGCACTTTCACAGCATCATCTTTTAGGATCTGAAATGGCTCAACTGGAATTCCATCACCTCCACTAGCTTTGTTCAGAGTGATGCTTCCTAAGCGCCACTTGATTTCACATTCCAGGGTGTCTAGCTCTAGGTAAGTGATCATACCTTCATGATTATCTGAGTCATGAAGATCTTTTTTACATAGTTTTTCTGTGTATTTTTGCCACCTCTTCTTAATATCTTCTGCTTCTGTTAGGTACATAATATTTTTGACCTTTGCATGAAATAATCTCTTAATATCTCTAATTTTCTTGAAGAAATCTCTGCTGCTGCTGCTGCTAAGTCGCTTCAGTTGTGTCCGACTCTTAGCAACCCCATGGACTGCAGCCTACCAGGCTCCTCCATGCATGGGATTTTTCAGGCAAGAGTACTGGAGTGGAGTGCCATTGCCTTCTCCAGAAGAGATCTCTAGTTTTTCCCATTCTATTGTTTTCCTCTATTTCTTTGCACTGATCACTGAAGAATGCTTTCTTATCTCTCCTTGCTATTCTTTGGAACTCTGCATTCAAATGGGTATATCTTTCCTTTTCTCCTTTGCTTTTTGCTTCTCTTCTCTTCACAGCTATTTGTAAGGTCCACTCAGACAGCCATTTTGCTTTTTGCATTTCCTTTTCTTGGGGATGGTCTACATCCCTGTCTCCTGTACAATGTCACGAACTGCTGTCCATAGTTCTTCAGGCATTCTATTAGATCTAATCCCTTGAATCTGTTTCTCACTTCCACTGTATAATCATAAGGGATTTGATTTAGGTCATACCTGAATGGTCTAGTGGTTTTTCCTACTTTCTTCAGTTTATGTCTGAATTTGGCAATAAGGAGTTCATGATCTGAGCCACAGTCAGCTCCGCTCTTGTTTTTGCTGAATGTATAGAGCTTCTCCATCTTTAACTGCAAAGAATATAATGAATCTGATTTCGGTATTGACCATCTGGTGATATCTATGTGTAGAGTCTTCCCTTGTGTTGTTGAAAGAGGATATTTGCTATGACCAGTGCTTTCTCTTGGCAGATCTCTATTAGCCTTTGTCCTGCTTCCTTCCGTATTCCAAGCCCAAATTTGCCAGTCACGCCCTACCTCAATGCAATAAGCATCAATAAAAGGTTCATTTTAATAGACAATGGGTTTCACTACAAATCTTGAGATTCAATTTTTGATGAAACTTTTGATCTTAGTCCAAATTTTCTCTAGAAGCAGTAAAAGATTATAATTTCAGACAGACCATGTCTTCTAGTGTGTGTGGAAGGGAGTAGGAAGTTTATGAATGCAAAACTGGTATAATTAAAAGCACACTGACAATAGTGGCCATGTATAAAAATTTTACCAAAATCCCTTTTATGAAATTCTTTCCATGGAAAATGTATTTTTGAAAAATTCATATTTTTCTTTGGCTTTCTTAATGTTTAGTGCTTACCCATCCACTAAAATATAAATTTTTTACTTTATTTTATATTGGAGCATAGTTCATTAACAATGTTGTAATAGTTTCAAGTGTACAGCAAAATGGCAGTCATATCTATGCCCATACTTTTTTATCAAGCTATTTTCCCATTTAAGTTGTTACATAATATTGAACAGAGTCCCCTGTGCTATGTATTAGGTTCTTCTTGGTTAATCATTTTAATTACAGCAGTGTGTATAGGACAGTCCCAAACTCTCAGTCTATCCTTCTCCCTATCCTTTCCAACTAAAACTGTATCTCCAGATTAATAAATGTGTTCTCTAAGTCTGTAAGTCTGTTTCTATTTCACAAATGAGTTCATTTGTATCTTTTCTTTTTGTTGTTTAGTCACTAAGTCATGTCCCACTGTTTGTGACCCCGTGAACTGTAGCCTAGCAGGCTCCTCTGTCCATGGGATTTTCCGGGAAAGACACTGGAGTAGGTTGCCATTTACTTTGCCTCATTTCTTTTTAAATTCTGCATATAAGGGATATCATATGATATTTATTTCTCTGTCTGACTTAATTCACTCAGTATGACAATCTCTACGTCCATCCATGTTGTAAAATGTTGTGTCTCCAAGGATATACAAAAACTAAGCTGATACTATTAAATACCAAGATGATTATAAATGTATATACATATACTCACTTATAACACCCTACCATCCTGTAAGTATGAACGGCTGTCTAAATTTATCTAAATTATTTGGTACTGTTGAAAAATTTAATGACACATTTGTCATATCAAAATGAATGTATGCACGGAAGAAATATCAGATTGTAAGAAAGTGTATGAAATATAAAGAAAGATACTACTGTTTCCCTAGTAACAGCATGTTCAATCAGTTGCTGTAGGATGATATTAACTGAAGAATAAAGAATATTGAGTTCATACAAAATATAAAATGCATAAGATTAAGAGATCCATATTGGCAAAGTTGGTATCTAACTATGAGAATCCACCTTTTCTCAATTATATTTGGGACCAGGACTCTGTTTGGTCTTTTTTTTTTTTTTTTTTTTTCTTTTCTTTCTGCTTGGTCTTAAAGAGTTTGGCTTATGAAGAGAGGCCTATTGCAATTTTTATTAGTACTGCTGTGGTTAATTGTTGAAATATGCTTGACTGGTCTCTCTGAATGTTGTTATAAAAATTAGATAAAATGAGATAGTGTATGAGAAAGTGCTCCTTAAATTGTAAAGAACTCCACTAATTCATCATTAAAATTCTTCTGAATCTTGATAATGAAATTCTGTCACTTCTCTCCTTAGTAATACCACTAGTTCTCATACATATTTTTCATAAAAATAAATTATTTTGCTCATTTTATCTTGCACAGGAACTTTATTTCTTTCAAATTTTTCCCTAAATATTTGACTCTAAGTTTCCCTTTTACTAGGAAAACTGGAAAATAATACATAGTCTACATGAGGCACCTAATAGAGGGAGCTTATGGCCAGTGGCCAAATTTCGTAGAATAGAACAAAAATTAATTGAATCAGATGGTCCAGCACCATGACAGATAATTTCTTGGCATTTTACTTGCAGATCTAATCTAAATGGAATATATTTGAGACTAACAATTTCTTAACATGATGGTTAAATTTAAATAAGAAAATAATGTTTTGTCCACTGCTTTCCATCTCTAGTTTCAGAAAATATTTTTAAATACAGTGTTTCATTATACTATTTCTACTACTCTATGAAAAGCATAGAAAATTTTATGTGAATCAGTGACATAATAAAATATTACTTTTTATCTGTAGTCACTTTGCTATCCATGGTGAAGTAAGAAGTCTGAGTTAATGTTCTCAAAACAACAGAGAGAATTATGTCAAAACCATCCAATTAGTTTTTATGGCATGAAAGCAGAAAGTAGTGGTATGCATTTAGAGGTTTAAGATGCATTGCCTGGCTGCCAATCCAGCTCTGGTGCTTACCATTTCTAACACTGGGTAAATTACTTATGCTCTTTGCCTCATTTTCCCATCTGTAAAGATAACAGATGATAAAGATAACAGATAAAAGTTATGACAAACCTAGGCAGCATATTAAAATGCAGAGACATTACTTTGCCAACAAAGGTCTGCCTAGTCAAAGCCATGATTTTTCCAGTAGTCATGTATGAATGTGAGTTGGACCATAGAGAAAGATGCAGGGGGAGAGGGGTTAGTCGCTAAGTCATGTCTGACTCTTGCGACCCCATGGACTGTGGCCTGCCAGGCTGCTCTGTCCACGGGATTCTCCAGGCAAGAATACTGGAGTGGGCTGCCATTTCCTTCTCCAGGGGATCTTCCTGACCCAGGAATCGAACCCGGGTCTCCTGCACTGCAGGCAGAGTCTTTACCAACTGAGCTACAAGGGAAGTCCCAGAAAGATGAGCACCAAAGAATTGATGCTTTTGAACTGTGGTGTTGGAGAAGACTCTTGAGAATCCCCTGGGCTGCAAGGAGATCAAACCAGTCCATCCTAAAGGAAATCAGTCCTGAATATTCATTGGAAAGACTGATGCGGAAGCTGAAGCTCCAACACTTTGGCCACCTGATGTAAAGAACTGACTCACTGGAAAAGACCCTGGTGCTGGGAAAGATTGAAGGCAGAAGGAGAAGGGGATGACAGAGGACGAGATGGTTGGATGGCATCACCGATTCAATGGAAATGAGTTTGAGCAAGCTCCGGGACAGGGAAGGACAGGGAAGCCTAGCGCTGCAGTCCACAGGGTCACAAAGAGTCAGACAAGCCCGAGTGACTGAACTGACTGAAAGATAACAGTATTCACATCACAGGTGATCTGAGGATTAAATGAGCTAAATCATGAAAAATAATTTAAAAGGTGCCCAGCATAAGAAAGCACACAATAAATGTAATTGTTAATATTAGGGAAACATTTATCTTTATTTGAAAATGTTTCAGTTGTACTGGTCAAGAAAATGCAGCACTAAAAATGAAGAATACAAATAGAAATAATAAAAATATAAATTTCTATAATATGTCCGTTTCCTCTAAATACAAAGACAGGGAAGAGTTCCTTCTCAGACAAAGATATACATAACAAGTTACACAACTAAACATCTATTTCAGCCAAATATTTACTCTATTTTATACTAGTGAAACTTTGAATCAACAACTTTAATTTAATTTTGATAGTATTTTTTCCACAGAGTACAGAGTTTATTCATATCACATTTTCCTACATTTTAATGTGTAGCATTTATTCTTCCTTAAAGTACTTTGCATTTTTTAGAACACTGTTATCTACAGGTAAACACTAGAAGTCTTCTTTTTGACTCTTTAAGGGATTACTAATCTTTAAGCAGGAAATTTAGCTTTTACCAAACATAGTGTTACATTGTATAATTTTTCTATGCTTTAGGTTACTGGCTACATGTAAGTTATTACCTCAGGTAAGATAGAGAGGATATTAAAAATATTAGAATAATCAGGCAAATAGTATGATTATGAATAGTAAATTATTTAATGTCTCTTAAATCTAGTTTCTTAGTTCTGCTTTTGCCTACTAGTAAAGTAAATGAAAGCAATCACCTGAAAAGCTTCATCCATAAAATTGTCATAATTAAGTCAAAATTTCAGGAAAATTTAGAAATAAAGATTTTAAAGAGGATAAGGGATATAAATGCTAGAGATATAACAGAATTTCACTTAGTTACAACATTAAGACAATAAATGTTTATGCTTTTATAGAGCTTTGAATGACTTTTTTCTTGGTAGTTACATCATGTTTCTCAGGTTAAAGAGTCAACAAATGGTTACTAAATTCTCAAAAAGTACATTATTATCTCAGAAAGCAAGATTTCCAAAGTACACATTAAGACTTCATTCTCAATCCCTGTTTCGACAACTTGACCATGCCAGGCCTTGTGAATTAATCTCTGGAGTCAGGGTGATAAATATCTTTGATTGGCAGGTGCGTGGCAACATGGGTGCTTTCTGTTCTAGCAGAAAGTATGTGAAGTTCCACCACAGTGTATAAAACATGGGTTTGCTCTAGTAAAGAGAGATTCTGTTAGTAAATATAGTGAAAGTGATGTTAGTTGACTTTAAAAAATATACATATCCACTGTTTGTGGAAATTTTTAGAGAAATTCATAGATCAGCCATTTGGTAAATCATAAGAAGTCATTGTTACTTAGTACCTGCCATATTGAAGCGCTTGAATTATGATAGTAGAATAATGACTTTGCCTTAAAATTTTCCAATAAAGCAAAAAGTTGAAAGAAAACCAATGATGCTGAAGCTGAAGCTCCAATACTTTGGCCACCTGATGTGAAGAGTCAACTCACTGGAAAAGCCCCTGATGCTGGGAAAGACTGAAGGCAAAAGGAGAAGAGGGCAGCATAGGATGAGATGGTTGCATAGTATCACCAATTCAATGGACATGAACTTGGGCAAACTCCAGGAGATAGTGAGGGACAGGGAGGCCTGGCCTGCTGCAGTCCATGGGGTTGCAAAGAGTCGGACATGACTTAGCGACTGAACAACAAGAAATCATTGCTACTTACTACCTGCCATATTGTAGGGCTTGCATTATGGTAGCAGAGTAATGAATCTGCCTTAAAATCACCCAATAAAGCCTAAAGTTGAAAGAAAACCAATATGAACTACCCACCTCCTAAGCAGTGAATCAGTATTTGCATCCAGACACTCTGCCCCAGACACCCAGTGTTTTGTTCCTCTTCAGAAAGAAAGACAGTGCTAAGCTGTGCCCAACTCTTGCGATCCCGTAAGCTGTAGCCTGCCAGGCTCAGTTCGTTGGATTCTCCAGGCAAGAATTCTAGAATGGATTGCCATTTCCTTCTCCAGGGGGACTTCCCAACCCAGGAACTGAACCCAAGTCTCCTGTATTGTGACCAGATGCTTTACTGACTGAGCTATACAGGAAGCCCCCTTGTTGCACTTAAGAAACCATAAGATATGAAATGTAGCCTGTCAGGCTCCTCTGTTCATGGGATTCTCCAGGGAAGGATACTGGAGTGAGTTGCCATTCTCTTCTCCAGGGGATCTTCCTAACCCAGGGATCCAACTCAGGTCTCTTGCCTTGTAGGCAGGTTCTTTACTGTCTGGGCCACTAGGGAAGTCCCCTTAGATAAGACACCAAAATCTGAAAATATTTAAGTCCCAGAGTCTGCCCTCCATATCCATGATTCCGCACCAGCTGAATCAATCAGTCATGGTTTTATAGTACTGAAGTTATTACTGAAAAAGATCTGTGTATAAGTGGTTCAAGGCAGTTCAAATCTGTATTATTCAAGGGGGAGTCTCCTATAATTATATGCAATAGTCAGTATCCAGTAGTCCTTACAAAACATCACGGTATATATGAGGCCACAGGGAGCCACAGAGAAGGCAACATTAGCCTAAGGTTCACAGCTGGCATGTGGGGGAAGCAGGACTCCAGTCTCTGAAATATGACCCACAGTTTCACAGATGCTGCAGTTCATAATCCTAACCCACACGCTACTCTTCCCACTATAGTTACAGAGAACTGGGTTGGGAGAGAGAGCAAGACAGAGAGAGTGAGAACAGTCATTTGTTATAGAATTTGTTTGCTGAGGCATCTGGGGAAATGTATACACTGATGTGTTCATAAACATTTTTATCTCACTGTGCTGTATTTGTCAAGGCATTGCAGGGAAGTATCAGAAAACAACTGTCCACTCTGCAAGCAAGGAATGAAAGAAACAGAGAGAGTTCAAAATTTAGAACTTCAAGTGTTCAAGGAGACAGCTTTCTCATCTTTCTCATCCCCAATTAGTTAAAAATAAAACTAAGAAAGCCTTTGATCAATAAGAACAGATTAAAATCCATACTTGGGTTGAGAATCAAATTAAGAGGATGATCAATATACCTGATATCAAAAGCTTTAAAGTGTCTCTGAGTAAAAGTTCACCTAAGCGTGTGGAATCAAGTAAATCCTTTCAACTCAAAGAAATTGCTCAGTGAAAAGGAAATAAATGTGTGGTTATCCCACAAAGTCTGGTAAGTTGAAAATACCCTCAATTAACTTGAGGTGGGTGTAAGAATTATTAGTTTTAACTGACAGTTCCAGGAAGGAATAAATCCAGCATTCAGACAGGCAGTCTGAATAACATGTGCTCTTGAGCAATTTCAAACAAAAAATATGTTAACAACATGCTACCAGAAAAATAATAAGAATTTTACTATATATAATTTATATCTAATTCTATCAATAACACAATTAGACATAAGAAAATAAAACAATGGCTACAAAATTCTGAGCAAAAACAATCTTGGGTTGAGAAATTAGTAGTTCATAAAAATATCCACCAAGTATAAGAATAAAGACATTTTCAGATACACAAAGACTCAGAAAGTTTACTTCTTTCACAGTATTGCTTAATGAAAATTCACATGAGAATGCATTCTGACAGAAAAAAATCAAGAAGGAAGAAAGAAAATCTGACATTCTAAAAGTCTTAGTACAATATGCAGATATCCAGTAAACACATGAGAAGATGTTCAAATGGCTAATTATTAATATTAGAGAAATGCAAATAAAAACTACAATGTGGTACCACCCATTAATCAGAATGGCCATCATTTAAAAGCATAAAATAATAAATGCTGGAGAGGGTATGAGGAAGAGAACCCTCCTACACTGTTGGTGGGCATGCAAATTGGTGCAGCCACTATGGAGAACAGTTTGGAGGTGCCTCAAGAGAACTAAACAAAGAGTTGCCATGTGGTACAGAAATCCTGTTCTTGGCCTGGGAGTGTATCTGCACAAAGGTATAATCTGAAAAGATGTATGTACCTGTATGTCCATAGCAGTACTATTTACACCCGCCAAGACGTGCAAAAAAGGTCCTTCAACAGATGAATGGATAAAGGTGTGAATAAAGATATATACAATGGAATAGTAGTCATAAAAATAGTGAAATAATGATGTTTGCAGCTACATGGATGGACCGAGGGATTATCATATTAAGTGAAGTAAGTCAGAGAAAGACAAACACCATATAATACCACTAATATGTGGAATCCACACTATGACCAAATGAACTTATCTATGAAACAGAAACAGACTCATAGACATAGAGAACAGACTTGTTCTGTTGCCAAGGTGGAAGGGAAGCAGAGGAGGGTTGGATTGGGAGTTTGGGACAGGCAGATGCAAACTATTACAAATAGAATGGATAAACAACAAAGTCCTATTTTATAGCACAGGAAATTATATTCAAAATTATGTAATAAACCATAATGGAAAATTTAAAAAGAATGAAAAAGGACATATATGTATATATGTATGCTCATATATATGTATATATATATACACATACATATATACAAATCACTTTGTTATATACCAGAAACTAAAACAATATTGTAAATCAACTATACTTCAATTTAAAAAAAAATTAATGTCCTAGTACCAAAAGAACATTTCAGAAATTTTTCCTTTTAGGGGATTTATACCACAATTTTAGACCTTCCTGTTTTGGTTATAGTTTAACCTCACTCTCAGTAATACCAGTCAATTAGTAAAAACTCAAGTTTAAACAATTTGAATTCAACAGCACACAATTAAACAATTTACCCTCCTCGTCTATTTCTCACTATTTTCATTCTCATAAAAGGTATTTTTCATGAATTATCTGGATACTAATGTAAATTTTTTCTTTTGCTTCTCTTTTATGATGAAAAACAACCAACTACTGTAATGTCAAAATTTGAAGCATCACTTCATTATCATTCCTTATTTCTCCAGTTTTTCAGGTAGCATAATATCTTCAACTAATGCTTTAACTAAAACAGAAACAATAAAATGGCATGCTTTATTGGATCCCTAAACAACTATACCTATATACATGATTAGTAAATTTTCTATCAACTTATCATGATCAATGCATTGAGTTTTAACATTATTAATACGAATGTAAGATTTTATAAACTCCATTTAATAGAACAGATTGAAACTTCATATTGCCCTGTGTTTGAATAAACACAAAACATTGAGAGTACTTCTTTTCTGTTTCTTTTGCATTCATTTTAACGGTGGGTCTAATTCAAGTATGCCCTTATCCTAAGTATACCTATTCCAATGAGACTCAATGTTGTTTTCAAGTGACCATCTCAAAACTTCAGAAAAGGTAACCAGGTAGATGATGTGTACCTATCTCTTTAGGTATTAGCTTGATGAAAGCCTTGCTTAAATCTGTCCCTAGCTTATCCTCCAATGTTGAAAGCCATTACCACTCCAAAATACCACCTGTGGTAACAGCCATTAATATTTCACTCATACAATGGATTACAGTGGAGAGATTATATTTAATCTTTCAGTGCCATTGTATGTGTTGTTGATAAAATGTCTCCAAACCTGAATCCACTCAATGAAGAAAGAGTCAATCTTTGGGGACCACATTAAAGACTGTTTTAATTTAAAGCAGTTTCACTGAAAATTCTAAGCTCTTTTTGCCACTTAGCTGCTGTGTTATCTTCTCTCTCCCCTTGCCTTATCTATACTCCCTTGCTTTCAAGTTACATGTGTCTTTCTCGGTATCTAACCAGTGTGATATTTGAGGGCAGGAAACATATTTGTAGTATCTGTAAATTCAGCACTCAGCAAATTTCCTGGCACACAGTAGGTGCCAAGTGAATGTTTATTATTCTGACCTAGAAAAATACTCTACTTGTCAAGAAGAACTGCCCTATTTAATCTGGGCAAGTGTCTTCTGCTTTTTCCAAAGACTTTCCAAGAAATAAATTACTTTTGAATGCACACATTATTCCATTTTGGCATGCTTGGAAGGATTACTTGAAGCCCTGTAACTAATATAATCAAGGTAGAGTGACTTAAACTATGAACAGACTGGTAGGGCTCAAGCAAGCATTTAGTAATCTTAACTTAGCTCACTGGCATGAAATAATAGGTTTAATAGTTTTGTCAGAATACTGAGGAACTTCTTTTAGAGAGGCTACAATTCTTTTTGCACATAAATAATGACAGATCCAATTTATTGTTTCTGTCATGTCTTATGAAGTCTGATCTACAAAGATTCTTATCAGCTGTCTTCAAAGGTTATTCCCATGTAAACAGGAAATGCAAAAAGAGCATCATCTGAACTTCATAGTTAGCTGCATATCAAGTTATTTACACTTTTTGGCAGCTTCCTGGAGTATAGCAATCTTGTATCCTGCCATTAACAGATGGAGTCTCAATGTGAAGACAGCTACTGTAAAACCTGCAATATGTCAGGTTAAAGATTAAGTGAAATCAATGTTAGAAGGTGCTATTATATCATATATTACAATTGTATATACTGTGTCGATTATAAGCTTCATGAATTTACTTATTAAATATCAAGATTTATGACCAAAAACTTCAGTAGGGATAAGATGCTCTATGGAGACAAATTCATGTCCCTAATGTGAGTGACAGATGCTATAGAAGCTGCAGAACATTATGCTACTCTGCTTTCCAAATTAAAGATGTCCAAAACAAGAACATTTTTATTGGTTGCTGTTAAGGTTGATGGACCAAGAAGCTGACAGCCTCGAAAATGTTTTAAGTGCATTAATTGCATAATCAACATCAAGAATTTTTCTTCCTTCTTTTTCCAGATAAACGGTTTAATAATATCAAAGAGCACTGACTTGAAGTTGATAAATTTTATTGGGTAAATTGCTTTAAATGCTTGGTTTTGAGACGCTCATTTTATGTTTAAACTCAAACATCTACTTAACAATACAAAGGATTGTATTGCCAAACTAGACACAAACAGAACAGGGACCTTACCCATTATCACACTTTATTAATAGGTTTAATGATCCAGTCAGTAAGTACAAGCAAAACACAGACAGGCCTGAGCCATTCCTACCTTCACATATCAGATATGGGATCTTTGGCCCAGTAATGAATGGGGTCTCTGTCTAACAGAGTGTACTGGTTATTACCACACACAGCAGGGAGTATATAGGTTAGGAAACAGCTCCATCTTTTTGTAACAGATGTTGTACAACTTACATGATATTCTACAGATAGCTATACATCATAATTCCATTGATCCTAGGTTTTCTTGACATAAGCAATTCTAAACCAGGAACATCCTGCTCGAAGCATTTTATAACAAGGTCTTTTCATCTAAAAAGTATCCTTACCTATTTATAGGAGGATGATCATTAGCAAGTTTGCAAAGAAACTGGGTTATTCATCTACATTCCTTTCCCCCACAGAGTAATCAAAGGAAAATGAAACAGAGACCATGTATATTACTTCTTTCTCCAACTATCAGTAAGTCAATTTTTCAAGAATTTTGCCATCATGGAAAAAAGAAAATTACCATCTCCGACAAGTGATCCCATATGCTATGCATGTTTAAACAGAACCAAAAAAGGAAAATTGAATAAAATCACATTTGATACCTAAGTTTATTTAAATTTAAATGAAATAACATTATTCTAAAGCATGTTTAGCATTTAATACATTAATCAATATTTATGAAGCAAACTTACTTCTATGGAAGTATCATTTACTTATAAAATCCTTACAATTTTAAGAGAACAGAAAACTGCAATTCATAAAACAGTTCTGCAACTGAGTCAGACATTTTGAGGAATGGATTCTGCTTCTTCTGGGGAAAAATTACCTATTACAAGGCAGGCATTTAATTTATAGAAACAATTAGAAGGTTAATCAAACCTCATCCTCTCATTCATATTCCACAGAACTTGAAAATACAAAATCTGATTTCCTTATTAATTACTAGTAAAGTGTTTTCAATTACTTTCTCACTCTATGGTCAGCATCCCATGTATGCTGCCATTTGTTGCTGTTTTAGTTGTTAAGTCATTTATGATGCTTTTGAGACCCCATGAGCTGTAGCCCACCAGGCTCCCCTGTCCATGGAATTTTCCAGACAAGAATACTAGAGCGGATTGCCATTTCCCTCTCCAGAGGTTCTTCCCAACCCAGGGATGTCCTGCCTTGGCAGGTAGATTCCTTACCACTTAGCCACCAGGGAAGACCTATGTCACCAGTACAGTTGTACAAAATCCCAGGTAGGAAGAGTTTAAGGTCTGTGGTTACCATCTTAAAATTCTTAATAATTTTATCTTTGAATCTGTGCTCTAAATGTGAAGTCAGATGGGAAAACGACTCATATGCCTGGGTTTGGGTCCTCAGTTGACCCATGGACCTGTTCCCCACTGCCTCCCTGATGGCTGATTCTGGTTCTCAGCTACGAATCTGCTGACCCCTTGTGCTAGAATACCTGTCCAGCTCCTTTTCCCTATCAGCACCTCATGAACTCTGCTGCTCTTTGTCCCAGTGAGAGTCTGGGTATGACCCAGGGAAGGATAGCATGATCACCATGATACCTCTCGTGGAAAAGCCAGTGCTTGGTAGTACCATAACACACTTGGCACGTGAACAAGTGAGGGCCTTTTGTGCATGTGTGCTAAGTCGCTTCAGTCGTGTCTGACTCTTTGTGACCCCATGGACTGTAGCCCGCCAGGCTCCTCTGTCCATAGAATTCTCCAGGCAAGAATACTGGAGTGGGTTGCCACGCCCTCCTCCAGGGGATCTTCCTGATTCAGGGATCGAATCTGTGGCTCTCACATCACCTGAATTAGCAAGAGGGATCTTTAGCACTAGCACCACCTGGTAAGCCCGAGGGTCTCTCACCCCCATCCAGTACTGGCACCAATTTGTATTACATAATATACAATTGTTCTTTATAATTTTTAAGTTGTCAAATTTAAATCCAACCTGAAGGCTGTACAGCCACAACAAGCTGAGGTTATCTGAACCTAGAAATTTGGAATAAAGGTAACAAATTTGCAGGATCCATGCCTCAGAGAAATGTTGCCATTCAGATGGTGGGGTATCTGTGGAGCCTGAAGGAATATAGTCACAAAAGTGAATTCTCAAGAGGTGAAGCGTTCTTGCCAGAGGGGAGTTTCTAGGAATAATGAATCAACCAGAAGAAGCAAATCCCTTCCCCTATGTTGGCCTCCGAGTCTCCATTTAAAGCCAGGAGACTATAAAGTATAAAGGGGAGCTCTCTGACAAAGGAGGAGTATGGTATGAGTTTCGGGGGGGAACAATATTTTCTAAAATATCTGTAGCCTCAGCGAGCCTGCTCACATTTTCATTGATTCCTATCATGTTTCATTAACTTTTGCTAATGGACATGGTATTTACAGGTGTCTCATTACTAATGTATACATGCAAATATATAGATGCAAACTAATCCCTCAAAAGTAATTAGGATCAATCACTCCAACCAATATAATAACCTCCTTCTTAGCCTCTGATCAATGGGATAAGGGCACTCAAAGCTACAAGTGGTTCTCCTGGCTTCAGGGTCAATGGCACCTAGTTGTATCATCTGGTAGAAATACTCTGTCTCTGGGAACCAAGTCTCCAAGTGTATACAGTTCAAAGATTCATAAAGAGAAATCAACACTTAGTGAGTGTCAGAGCCACTCCTGCATCCATTTTTTGATTCCCATACTTGTACAGTAGGACAGTAAGAGAACTAAAAGAAGCATGTTTAGATTTGTCACTGTATTTGTCACGTGCATTGCCTCTATTTAGCATACCTTACACCTGGTGTCATAAATAAATCTTCAGTTATCTACTCCACTGGGTGCAGATACATAGCAAACCACTTGAACAGCAAGGACTCAAATCCATTAATATTTCTTTTACTTTTTAAAGAATATTTAAGTCAAGTTGGGCCATTACACTGCTGTTTTATGCTTCAGGTAATTTTTTAGGTAGAATTTTATTAGCTAAAATTTTCTAATTCTTATGTCATTATGATAGTAGCTTGGCTAGCTCCTTAACGTAATTTTTTCCGTTCACTTTAAAATGTTTTAACTTTTCCTGAGCCAGAAAGTTAAAGTGGAAGTTAGAATTAGCATTCTATGGTTCTTAGTTCATAGGTATATTTTGATTTTAATAAAGTTAATACAGTGCCTTTAAATAATGCTGCTTTTGAAGCAGAGCGGGATAGAATATCCTTTTAATTTTAAAATTCATTTTTGTTTCTGCAGTGTCCTTGTTTCTATTTTGTTCTTTCCTTCTGAGTTCCAAAGTATATCTCCTTATTCCAAATTGCTTTTTGCAACTTTCTTCTTCAGTAATATTTCATTTCTAAATTATCACATCTCCGTCTAACATTTTTGCTTTCATTATTTAAACATTATGGTGTTTTTAAGGAAAGCTTGAGAGATTAGGATTTAGGCAACCACTATTATCCTATAGTTAGTTAATTAAGTTGCTCAGTCTTGTCCGACTCTTTGCAACCACATGAACTATAGCCCACCAGGCTCCTCCGTCCATGGGATTCTCCAGGCAAGAATACTGGAGTGAGTTGCCATTTCCTTCTCCAGGGGATCTTCCCGACCCAGGGATCAAACCCAGGTCTCCTGCACTGCAGGCAGCCGCTTTAACCTCTGAACCACCAGGGAAGCCCATTATCTTATAGGAACCCAAAAATCTTACATGTATTTTGAATCCTATAAAATCGAATCACTATGATTATATTTTTGCTTAACCATTACAATTCTCTCCCTTTACATGCAATTACACATATGTCAGAACTTTTCACTGCTTCCCATCTGTCTCATATGTTCCTGCCATTTTATTCTCTATTTGGATATTTTCTATGGATATTATTTCCAGTTGACATGACCTCTGCAGTGAGTAGTCTTCTGTTAAGTCCATCTATTGCATGTTTAATTGGGTTATTGTATTTTACAACCTTTGAGTTTAACCTTAATAGGTGAATTGATTCCAGTTCCTGGTGAAATCTTCCATCTTCTTATCTATTTCCTAAACAGATAAATTGTAGCTACTTAAATATCATGTATGATAACTTTAATACTCAAATTATCTATAATTATTTTCTCTTTGTTGCTTTTAGTTAACCTTTTGAACATTTGGATTTGTGCCCAGGAATATGTGGTACTTTTGTTTTAATAGCAGACATTATGCATGAAAAAGAAATACTTAATTTAAACTTCTAGCAGAGGCTATCTTTATTAAGAGAATATTGATTTTGCTTTATGGAATACTATTAGGATTAAAGTAGATCATTTTTTCCAGGTTTAATGAGCCAAAATTGACATATAACATGTATAATTTAAGTGGACAGTGGGTTGACTTGATACACATATATTGCAATATAAGTACCACTGTAGATAAAATCTCCATCACATCACATAATTTTTAAAAACTTTATGGTAAGAAAATTAAAGATCTGCTGTCTTAGCAACTTTCAAGTATACAATACAGTACTGTTAACTATAATTGCCAATGCTGAGCATCAGATACCCAAAACTTATTCATCTTCTAACTGGAGGTTTATACTGTTTGACCAGCATCTCCCTTTCTCCCCACCCTCCACTCCTGGTAGCCACAGTTCTACTCTCTGTTTTTGCAAGTTTGGCTTTTTTAGATTCCACTTTTAAATAATATCATACAATACTTGTCTTTTTCTTTCTGACTTACTTCACTTAGCATAATGCCATCAAAATCCATCCATGTTGTCACAAATGGCATGATTTCCTTTATCATGGCTAATTAATATTCATGAATCCTAGGATTGTATTTTCTATTTCTGTTAAGAATAAGGTAGATGATTTTAACAGTCATGGAGAAAGCTCACTTGATTTTTCATTTCAAGGTGTGTGTTTGTGTGTGTGTTTATATGTGCAGTAACTAATGTATATTTTTCTTGTTTTTGTTCGGTCACTAAGTCATGTCCAACTCTTTGCGATCACATGGACTGAAGCATGATAGGCTCCTTTGTTCTCCACTATCTTCAGTTTGCTCAAATTCATGTCCATTGAGTCAGTCATGCTATCTAATCATCTCATTCTCTGCCACCTCCTTCCCATTTGCCTTTAATCTTTCCCAAAATTAGAGTCTTTTCCAATGAGTCAGCTCTTAGAATCAGATGGCCAAAGTATTGGAGCTTCAGTTACAGTATCAGACCTTTCAATAAATATGTATGGTATATTTCCTTTAGGATTGATGGGTTTGAACTCCATGCAGTCCAAGAGGTTCTCAAGAGTCTTCTCCAACACCACAGTTTGAAAGCATCAATTCTTCAGTGCGCAGCCTTCTTTATGGTCCAGCTCTCACATCCATACATAATGGAAAAACCATAGCTTTGACTACTTGCACCTATGTTAGCAAAGCGCTCTCTGCTTTTTAATATACTATCTTATGTTTGTCATAGCTTTCCTTCCAAGGAGCAGGGATATTTTAATTTCATGGAGGCAGTCACCATTCACAGGGATTTTGGAACCCAAGAAAATAAAATCTGTCAATGATTCCACTATTTCTCCTCTGTTTGCCATGAAATGATGGGACTGGATGCAATGATCTTAGTTATTTTCACGTTGAGTTTTAAGTCAACTTTTTCACTCTCCTCTTTTACCGTCATTAAGGAGCTCTTAAGTTCCTCTTCACTTTCTGCCACCAGAGTCATCTATTCTGCATATCTGAGGCTGTTGATATTTCTCATGACAATCTTGACTCCAATGTATGATTCACCCAGCCTGGCATTTTGCATGATGTGCTCTGCATATAAGTTAAATGATCAGGATGAAAATATACAGCTTTGTCATATTCCTTTCCCAATTTTGAACCAGTCATTTGTTCCATGTCTGGTTCTAACTGTTGCTTCTTGACCCACATACAGGTTTCTCATGAGACAGGAAAAGTGGCCTGGCATTCCCATCTCTTTAAGAATTTTCCACAGTTTGTTGTGATTTACACAGTCAAGGGCTTTAGTGTAGTCACTGAAGCAGAGGTAGATTTTTTCTGGAATTCCCTTGCTTTCTCCATGATCCAATGAATGTTGACAATCTGATCTCTGGTTCCTCTGCCTTTCTAAATCTAGCTTATATATTTGGAAGTTCCCAGTTCAGGTACTGTTGAAGCCTACCTTGAAAGATTTTGAACATTACCTTGCTAGCATGTAAAATGAGCAAAATCATATGGTAGTTTGAATATTATTTGGCACTGCCCTTCTTTGGGATTGGAATGAAAACTGACCTTTTCCAGTCCTATGGCCACTGCTGACTTTTCCAAATTTTCTGACATATTGAGTGAATCACTTTAACAGCATCATCATTTAGGATTTGAAATAAGTCAGCTGGAATTCCATCACCTCCACTAGCTTTGTTTGTAGTGATGCCTCCTAAGGTGCACTTCACACTAAAGGATGTCTGGCTCTAGATGAGTGACCACACCATCATGTTTATCTGAATCATTAAGACCTTTTTTGTACAGTTCTGTGTGCTACTTTTTCCTTAATCTCTTCTGCTTCTGTCCTTACCACTCCTTACCACTCCTGTCCTTTACCATGCCCGTATCTGCATGAAATGTTCCCTTGGTATCTACAGCTTTCTTGAAGAGATCTTTAGTCTTTCTCATTCTGTTGCTTTCCTCTATTTTTTTTTTTTCATTGTTCACTTAAGAAGGCTTTATTATCTCTTCTTACTATTCTCTAAAACACTGCGTTCTGTTGGGTATATCTCTCTTTTTCTCCTTTGCCTCTGGCATCTCTTCTTTTCTTAGCTATTCTTAAGGCTTCCTCAGGTAACCGCTTTGCCTTCTTGCATTTCTTTCTCTTTGGGATGGTTTTGGTCACTGCCTCCTGCACAATGTTTCAAGTCTCCATCCATAGTTCTTCATGCACTCTACCAGATCTAATTCCTTCCGTCTAGTAGTTAACCTCCACACTGCATAATCATAAAGGATTTGATTGGGGTCATATCTGAATGCCCTAGTGGTTTTACCTACTTTCTTCAAATTAAGCCTGAATTTTGCAACAAGGATCTCATGATCTGAGCCATAATCAGCTCCAGGTCTTGTTTTTGCTGACTGCATAGGGCTTCTCCATCTTCAGCTAAAAGAACATAATCTGATTTTTTACTGACCATTTGGTGATGTCCATGTGTAGAGCTGTCCCTTCTATTGTTGATAAAGGGTATTTGCTATGACCAGTGTGTTCTCTTGACAAAACTCTGTTAAGACTTTGCCCTGCTTCATTTTGTACTACAAGGCCAAACTTGCCTGTTACTCCAGGTTTCTCTTGCCATCTTTCTTTTGCATTCCAATCCCCTATGATGAAAAAGACATCTTTCTTTGGTGTGTGAATTCTAGAAGGTCTTGTAGATCTCCACAGAACCTGTCAACTCCAACTTCTTTGACATTAGTGGTTGGAACATAGACTTGAATTAATGTAGGGTTGAATGGTTTGCCTTGGAAACAAACTGAGATCATCCTACCGTTTTTGAGGTTGCACCAGAGTACTGCATTTTAGACTCTTTTGTTTACTGTGAGGGCTACTTCATTTCTTCTAAGGGATTCTTAGCCACAGCAGTAGATATAATGGTCCCCTGAATTAAATTTGCCCATTCCTCTTCATTTTAGTTCATTAATTCTTAAGATGTTAACGTTCAGTCTTGCCATCTCCTGCTTGACCACGTCCAATTTACCCTGATTCACAGACCTAACATTCCAAGTTCCCATGCAATATTGTTCTTTATAGCATCAGACTTTACTTTCACTTGATTCACATACTCTATTAGAAAGTAGTAGATGTTTTCAAGAGTGACTGATACTCTGTCAGGGAGGACATAGTTTTGCTATAGAGGTTAAGGGGTCTATGTTAGAGTTCCCCAGAGCAACAGAGGCAACAGTAGAGACAGAAGTAGAAATAGGGATAGAGATATATAGAAAGAAATTTATTATGTGGGATTAAGACTTGAAATTAACCATCACAGAGTCTTTCTGCTAATTTCCTTTTGGGGCCTGAAAAAGATTCTACTTAACATCCCCATCCTTTTTATCACCTCTTACATATATGGCCCAAGGGGCAGAACAGATTTCATAGTAGCCTGATCATTTCTCTAAATTAAGCTCTATCAAAATAGATTCAAATCCAAAATCTGCCTTGTAGTAATGGTATGTGTGTGCTAAGTTGGTATGTGCATGCTAAGTTGCTTCAGTAGCATCTGACTCTGAGGAACCATATGGACTGTCACCCTCCAGGCTCCTCTGTCCATGGGATTCTCTAAGCAAGAATACTGGAGTGGATAGCCATTCCCTTCTCCAGGGGATCATCCTGACCCAGGGATTAAACCCATGTCTCTTATGTCTCCTGCACTGGCAGGTGGGTTCTTTACCACTAGAGCCACCTCTGAGATATTTTGAAAATTATCATGAGCCATCAAGGCTCTGTTCCTGAAATACAAATACGGTATGGAACAAACACTACTTTCTAAAATTACTGGGAAGAAAATTATATGAGTCGTTACCTGAAGTGTTATTTTACTGCTAACATGATATATAATAACAGTTTAAATGGTGGGAGAAACTTAGATTCTTTCTACTTGGTGTCTAATTGTTAAATCCAATCAATATATTTCAGTTGGGACCCAAGGCATCTTTGTTTTCTGTTGTTGTTGTTGTTGTTTTCTCTTGCTCATTAGTGTTACTTATAGGATAGTGGCTAGATTTGGGTTTTTTTCTTTGGGGGCATAACAATTTGGGGCAACTCTTCTTTTTCACACATACAGGAAGAAGGTATTTCTGAGCTTTCTGTCTGTCACCTTTTTCAAGTCTCACCTATATTCTGTCACCTTGGGTGATCTGATTTATTTATGCCTAATATTTCCCTTCTCAGCTACATGCTGATGACTCACAAATGTTTATCTCCACCCACATGCCTTTTCCCAGAACGACATTCACATATGTATTTCAATATCTTCACAACATGTACCTCTCACATTTCCTCATATTTTATCTCAACCCACAATTGCACATTTAATAATTTCCATTATATTTTCCTTGCAAATCTGATTATAAGATAACATTTTTCCTAAATCAAATAATTTCTATTATCCATGGTGTAAAACAGTAAATGTCTTTTTGAGGACTCTCTCTCCCTCAGACCCTGAGAAATTGGGGAGAAAATGAATCTGTCATACACACTCACTGAGTCCTATAGTCTCCAGGTCATATTGTGCCCTGAGGACATGTTTACTGCCTGGGGTCTCAGGTTCCTACAAAGGTGGCTACCCTGCTATTCTTGTGCCATACTGGATACAAAGATCTTTGAAAAATTTAATAATATGTCTAGTCAGGCTTCATGGGGCACAGTCTGCCTCCATTTCTGTACAAGATCCTGTGGCATGTAATCTTTGCCAAGGAATGTGTTTAAAGGCTCAAACATCCACAGAATTCAAAATCACAGTCTCTTTCCCATTTTGACTCTTAAGCAGTCTCCCTGTACCCTTGTCAGCAGTTTCTGCTTAGTTCTGCCAATCATTTTCTTTAACATCTTCCAACTCTGTGAAATTCTGCATAATCTCCTTCTATAACATTGTGGAGTAAAAGGATGAGAATAAGAAATAATATGTCATCTTTTTATTTTCTTTGTAACTCATCTTGTTTCGTCACTATATACTCCTTCTCTCTTCTCTAATAAGCAGGATGAATGACACTTTCTTTTAAAAAGTTTTCTCAATTAAGACAATATTAAGTTTGGCCATTGTCTCAGAATTTCAAGATGAGCTCTAGGATTCTTGCCATCTGCCATATATACCACAATTCACTCTGCTTGAGTGTGGATAGAACATCTACATCCATCCATCATACCATTCCATCCATCGTAGTCGACTATAGGAGATTCTTCTGCTAAGTTTGATTATACAAGTTTCCATGTTTCAAGAAGAGTATATGGCTCGGACATGAGGTAAACTTTAAGGACTGAAACAACTTCTAACCTACAGCCACCAGGAAGTCAGTGGAACCTGAGTCCTATAATCGAAAGAACTGAATTTTGTCAACATCCACCCGAACCTAGATGTGGACCCAACTCATTCTAAGATGACATGGTAGTCTCTGCCAATACTGTGAATGTAACTGGAGCGACCCTGAACAAAAAAGTCCTCGCTAACTTGTGCCTGGACTCCTGTATCATGATACTGTCATATAATAGATGCACATTCCAAGCTATGTTTGTGGCAACCTTTTACACCACAATAGGTAATGAACGCATTGGTCTTCCCTCCTGTCAGTAATTCTATGAACACTGCTAATACATTACTTAAAGTCCACATTGCTTAGTTAGAAGTGAAACAGATTTTAGTGATATTGTATAGTTTCTCCCTTTTTCTAATGAATACTAGCTTCAAACTCTGTATATGCTGTCTTGCACTGGTCTCATCAGATCTCAGAGTTTTTGCTTAACAATGCTTTCCTCTGCTCCACTGACTAGATCCAACACTGTCTGCTTCTAACAAATTGCCACCATTTATCAGCAATTAACGGTAGGCTAAAATAGAAGAGAAAGAAACCTCCAAGGATTAGAGAGAAAAACTCCACTTTCTGACCTTCCAAATCCGTGCGTCAAAGGCAAGATTTGGATTTGCGCTTTCCTGGAGTGTTATTAAATGGAGTACTTAATTTGAATAATACAAATTTGTATTTGCATAGTAATTTGATAGTTCATCTTCACAATACAATTGTGAGAAGCTATGAACAAGTTATTATCTTCATTTTGTCATCCATTTGACTTCACCAAGGTTACTGAAAGGATAAGGGCAACACTGACCCTGGAGTCAAATTTTCTTTATATACCATCCCTATGCATGCTGCTCATCTACCTTCCCTACTTCCTAAGAAAATGTAATCACCCATATTCTGTTTTTTGTTTAATCTCAACCTTCATAGGATTCTTAAAACTCCTATTGAGTCTCTATCTTCATTTAAAATGCTTATTCTTTTTCCAAATATTTTATGGGCATCTTCAAGAATATAACTGAGTTTAAAGAATTTCACCATATGTATCCACATACCCACCAAGATTTCACTCTTAACATTTTACTATACTTCATGTATTATGTATCTATCTGTCCTTCGATCTGCCTACCCATCATTTAAGCTTATTTTTGATCATTACAAATTAAATTTTGGATGTAAGTACAGTTCCATAAATAACATGCATATCATCAAAATTTATCACTTAAAATATACTTTATTTTGATATAAGCTTTACATACAATTGAATCCACAGATCTTAAGTGCACATTGCCTCAGTTTTGACAAAGGCATGAATCTACTTCAGGTGCCCAAAACATACTGGCAACCTCCTTAGGTCTGAATAAAGATTAAGGTTTTATTGGGTAACTCCTCCATCCACATGCTCCTAGCTTAAGGTACTTGCTAAAAACAAAACTTGCTTAAACTGTCAGTTTTCTTCATTAAATCTTAACCTGCAGAATATACTTCCCCAGTCATGCTTACCCTTAGGTCATTTACTTTTGAGAACTGCCTTTCCTGACACATCACATGCTTGTTTCCTTGTCCTTTTTACTCTATATCTACCCTGAGTCATGTAAAAAGTTTGCTTATGGCAAGAAGGCAAAGGGGATCTTGCTTTCACAATGACCCTCCTGCTAGTGGTGAATCAAGACTCTCTCTTTGTGGTTCCACTCTGGGGTAGGGAGAAGAAGGCTTTACTCCAAGGCATTTGACAAATGAACATAAAACTCTCTGCTTTACGGCACAAAATTATACCAAATTACTACATATTTAGTGTAAGTGCCATGTCCAATTTACTAAATACATGATTGACAGAGTCTTATTTTGATACATATTTTTCTATATTCCTGTTACCTTTCTGATTTATTTTTTTACAGACTCTTGCAAGCAAGAAATAATACAGAAAGACTACAGCATCACTTTCAACATAATAGGGTTTTATTGCAAATTGAACTTTACCCTGACACACATTCTTTATCAGAAATTAAAATAATCCTCAAATAGGTATTTGAAGGTGAAATTACAAATAGTTAAAATGCATAAATATATGTAAGTGAATACTAGTTTTGTTTTGTTTTGTTTTTTTTATAAGTACCTGCATTGGTCAACATCCAGTTCAAGAAGATACTAGTCACTTTAACCAATGAGGGATTTATTACAATAAGCTTGATGCCTACAAAAATTATGAAAAGTCTGAAGGGCTAGATCTTTGGCTAAGCTACAAAGAATATTTCTCACAATATACAGAACTGGCTCTAGCCCACCTTCGGTGATATACTGAAATTAAGAAGTCACCCTTGTCCCTAATGACGTCAAAGCAACTGCATCTTGACATGTAGGAATATGGACAAGGGACAGCCTAACTCCAATGCAAGAAGTAAAAGTCTCTAATAAAGAAGTTGCCACTGTAAATACTTCTGCCATTGATGCCATCACATCTATATACCAAATAAACACAGAAAATTCACACATGTTTTTCCAAACTCACATAGGAAAAAACCAGGGTGTGTATCAGTCAACTCCCGTGGCAGGTCATTAGTTAAAGAAGATTCCCTTTAGATCTTCAAATGGAAGTGCAAACTATTAAAGGATTCTTAGAACATAGCTATCTCCAACTAGGAAAAAATGCCAGAATGAGTTGAATGTTTCAATCTATGTTAACTATGGATGCCATATATGACCTACTTAAGACGAACAGTTTATTGTATAGGTAAGACTGTACACAGAAATATTACATTTTTAACTAAGAGAAAAGTATCCTTTACAAATCAGTTTTCTTATATTGAACCGGTCATGTACACATAATTTAAATGAATCTGAAATTAAATTGGCAAAGTGGATGCAAGGCAGTTGATGTAGAATTAAAATGACTGCTCCTTTTGAAGTGAAAAAACATACAAATTAAAATATGCTCCCAATGAATTGGTGGAACAAGAACTTAACTAGTGCACAGAGGTGGAACCCAGTTTCCACTCTAATTAATTTAAAAAAAAAAAAAAGAAAGAAAGAAATGGCATAAAATGACCATGCATTTCTCTAGGAGTTTCTGTTACATTATTGGAAACCAGGTCATATGGGATGCTCTAAGCGTATCCTTCCTCTATTAAGCTAGGTGATACCATTTGGCAAAAAGTAAGAACAAAGGGGTTAACTCAATTTTGAGTTCATTTTTATTGCACTCCCAAACCTCTGGTGATAAATGAAAGTGAACTGCCTAAGTGGTTAAAGAGTAGAAACAGGTGAGAACAGTTGATCTCCAGCTCTGGTGAGAGGGTGGTTTAGCTTATTTCTTCCTTAGAACAATGTGTCTTACTTGATTGTCAGTGTCTGTTTGAAACAAAAAGACCTACTGAAGCAAATTGATCTTTCAACAAGTATAGTCTTCTTCAAAATAAACTACTAGTCAGAGATTATATGCTAATCACAGTGGCAAAATACTTTATGTTTACTGGAGAGGGCTCTTGTAATTTAGTACTTTCTGTCTCATGTGCATTTTTATTTAATGCTAGCAGAGGCTAGAAAAGGCAACTAAATTGGCAAATTAATTATGCAAAGATATATTGAAAAATACCCAAGAATATTTCACAGTAGTAAAAAAAAAAGTGTTTTGAAAGTGATAAATGTTGCATTTCTCATAAAGATGGTTCCCTATTAATTATGACTGGAAATGTACACAATACCCATAGGACCCCTAAGATCATTACCACAATCCCTTTATTAAAACAGGTAAATAGGACCTCTATCTCAAAAGAAGTTTGAACAATATGAGCAGGTCATTATTTATAGCAGAGCGTATTTTGATGAAACTCACCATGATGAGAATCATGGCACACTACTGTCCTGAGAGTCATTATCATACCACCTAATTTTTCACCTTTGTCCACACAACAAATAACTTCAAAGACATGCAGCAATTGGTCCAATGATGGTAGGCAGCATCGCTATTTAATTATTTAGAAAGCTCAATTGAAGGTTTGTAAAGGCAGCATCAGCAGGGTAGTTATTCCATGTCCTTATACACCATCTGGAGAAGGAAACGGCAACCCAGCCCAGTGTTCTTTCCTAGAGAATACTGTGGACAGAGAAGCCTGGTGGGCTGCTGTCTATGGGGTTGCACAGAGTCGGACACGACTGAAGCGACTTACCAGGCATGCATGCATTGGAGGAAGAAATGGCAACCCACTCCAGTATTCTTGCCTGGAGAATCCCAGGATTCTTGCCTGGAGGAGCCTTTTGGGCTGCCATCTATGGGGTGACACAGAGTCGGACACGACTGAAGCGACTTAGCAGCAGCAGCAGCAGCATATACCATCAGAAAGTAGAGTAGAAACAAAAGCCTACAGGTAAAAGGTACTAGTAAACTAGAAAACAAGGTATCCTCATAAACTCTCCAGCATGAGTAAACGGTGACAAGTAATGCCTGCATGACAGCAGTATCTGATCAGGAGAAAACAGACCTGAGACAACTGGGCTTCAGTCAAAGAGGAAATTAATTCCTCTGTTTTAAAGCACTTGCATGTGAAAGTGAAAGTTGCTCAGTTGTGTCTAACTAGTAGACACCCCACGGACTGTAACCTGCCAGACTCCTATGTCTGTGGAATTCTCCAGGCAAGAATATTGGAGTGGGTTGCCATTTCCTTGTCCAGGGAATCTTCCCAATCCAGGGATCAAACCTATGTCTCTTGCATTGCAGGCAGATTCTTCACCATCTGAGCTACAATGACCAAGTATAAATTATGTCTAAATTGAAGAGTTCTTCATTATATTTAAACATGTTCAACTTGGAGAATGACAGGGAGCATTTTTTTGGAAAAGTAATAAATAAATGACAAAAATTCTAGTATATGTTCTGCCTTCTCTGTATGAATTATACCTCATGGAACCACATAGCTGATGTGTATGTGAAAGTCACTCAGCCATGTCCAACTCTATGCAACCCCTTTGTGTGGCCCACCAGGCTCCTCTATCCATGGGATTCTCCAGGCAAGAAAACTGGAGTGGGTTGTCATGCCCTTCTCCAGGGGATCTTCCCGACCCAGGGATGGAACCCAGGCGTCCTGCAGACTCTTGTACCATCTGCACCACCAGGGAGGCATACACATAACTGATATGAGATACTTCAATTTTTATAAGTTGTCCAGCTAATGAAAGAATATGGTATGACAGAATTATACTATTACCATTTTGCAACCACAAATGAAGAAATAAATCTGTACAATAATTATTAATATTTAAGAGCAAAGGAGACAGATAGATGTCGGGAGTGAGTAATTTCCTCAGTTCTGTCTTGTCACAACAAAAACTTGAAGCAATGGATCTTAAAGCCCTCGGACAGTGTCTCAGCTCTCGGACCAACCATGTCACAGCCCTCGGACAGACTGTGTCACAGCTCTCAGCTCTCAGACAGATCAGTGGTACAGCTCTGTGTTATAGCTCAGTTTTATTTAGAAAATAAAAGGAAAACACATCCTAGAGGCTTGAGGGCCGACCCAAAAGATGTGAAGAGAAGAGAGAGAGCCCCAGTCCTATGGCTCCTCTTTTCACATGTTTTTTCTCCTGCCCCCGGGGCCTGCCCTGTGTAAATTGGGCTAGCCAGGAGTGCTGTTTGTTCTACCTGAGGTCCTCACTCCAGTCCTTGGACCTTTCTTTGTTCTCTTTTCACAGGTTTTTCCCTTCCTTGTCTTTTAGCCACCACCATTCTGAACTCCTTTTTCCTAACCACCTAACAAAACCAACAGAATATTATCATTTGCCTCCTGAAATATATATCACCTAGTAAGTATCCGTGACCAAAATCTCCCCCACAAAAATCACAATTTAATTTGCTCGAGACTCTAAACTATTTAAAAAATATAAAAGTAACTGATGAAATGCTATATCACACTATATAGATGCTAGCAAAAATATCAAGATGATCAGAAGTTCTATAGGATAAATGACCCAGAAAACTTGGTGAAAATCCTCAGTCTACAGATCTAAGAACTACAGGTATCCAGAGTAGTATAAATACAAAGGAAATCTAAATACACTCACATTGTGATACCACATTGTCAAACTCAGTGGCAAAATTTCAGAGGTAACTGGAGCAGTTAAAACCCTGCTGCACGCAAAGGAAAACAATTACAGGAATGATGGCTGACTTCTCATAACCTTGGATGCCAGAAGGCAAACAAAGAATACTTTTCAAAAGTTCATGAAGAGGGTAAAAATGTTAACTGAGAATGCTATATCCAGTGAAACAATCTTACAAAAATAAGGATGAAATAAAGATCTTTTAAGATAAGATGAGCTAAGTGAATGCATTACAAATGGATTTGTGCTCCCTAGAAATGTTAAATAAACTTCTTCAAATTTAAGGGGAAATTTACCAGATGAAAATTCACATCTAAAAGAAAAGGGAAGAATGTCAGAAATGATAAAGATATGGGCAGATACAGACTATTATTTTTCTGAAAGTGAAAGTCATTCAGTCATGTCCAACTCTTTGCTACCCCATTGACTATACAGTTCATGGAATTCCCCAGGCCAGAAGACTGGAGTGGGTAGCCTTTCCCTTCTCCAAGGGATTTTCCCAGCCCAGGGATCGAACCCAGGTCTCCTGCATTGCAGGCGGATTCTTTACCAGCTGAGCCACCAGGAAAGCCCTGGAACACTGGAGTGGTAGCCTATCCCTTCTCCAGAAAATTTTCCCGACCCAGGAATCAGACAGGGATCTCCTGCATTGCAGGCAGATTCTTTAACAACTGAGCTATGAGGGAACTGATGTCAATAGTCTGGTTTATTATCTTAATTGTATTTTATGTTTTATTATTTAGGAGACAATGTGAGGTATTTTTTTTCTCTTTCCTTCAATTCATTAAAAGCAACTGAACTGTTTAAAGAAAAACCTGCAGCATAGGGTGTACTGTATGTTTAGAAATTAAATAAATGACAATAAGATTAATGCTTCTTAAATCAGTAACTGATAAAACAAGTACACAAAAAATCAGAAGCATTTATGCTTTTGGACAAAACTGTCAACATTTATGTCATTCATAGCCATTATGCATGGTTTCATATATATGAATCTCAATATAAGACAAAATTAATTTGCAATGGAAAAATCAGAACTATGGTATGATGGTGCTTAGTTTGAAGAAGGTACAAAGGAAGTTCCTGGGATATTGGGATTTTGATTGGGGTACTTTTTACACAGATGTATACATCAGTCACAACTCACAGAACTGTCACTTAGTATCTATGTATTTCATTGTATGTAAATTTTACTTGATTTGAAAAAACAAATGAAGAGAGAAAATGTAGATTAAAACATCAAGAGGACACTATTTATTGCAATATATGGACATTGTTTGTATTTAGATTTAAATATATGATAAAATCACTTAAAGACACTATGGGACATGTGAACACTGGCTGAAACCTGTGAAGTTACTGTTAATTTCTGAGGAATCTTACAAATTATAAAAAGCTGATAGAGACAGCGTCAAAGATAACAGAGAAAGAAATTCTAAGAGATGCCCAAGTCCCTCATATCACTGAGGGCTCTTGTACTAGCCTGGGATGATTTCTGAACTTTGAGATATATGGAGGAAAATGGCCAACTGTTTAAGCCAGTTTATCAGGCTCTTGGTTGTGAATATAATAAATAATTCATCTGACTGACTAGATTTTAAAAGCCCTTGTTACAAATTCAATTTATAGTCTCTATAAATTCAAATAATAATCACTCTGGCCAATCTACTGGCTTGTTTTTCAGGAGGCAAGATTGATAACCTTCTTAATAACCAGTGGGGGGATTAAGATAGAAAGGTTTTCACTGCCTACTTCACCTTCAGCATCAGTCAGACCAGGTCAGAGGAACAAAAGACAACATAATTTTACAGACTATTTATTCCTTTATAGGCCTTCCTGGAACCCTTACTCTGTGAAGTTTAATTACATGTCATTGATCCAAACAGAATCACTTGATACCAAGAGAGTAAGGATTACATTGTAGATAGTGTCAAAGTCACGAATGAGAAAAGCAGGTGGACATCAGTGAGGTAAATCTTGCTCAGTCTCTCCATGAGGTTTTATATATATATATACACACATAGATGTGTGTGTACAAGGGGTTAGTACGACAAATTAAGACAAGACTCTGAAGAAAACAAGTGTATAGCCACTTATCCTAATCTACCTGGTCTCCCACAGATAATTTCAAATTACCCTATTTTGTATAATGCTCTTAATAATGAAAGGCAGAGCAAAAATTTTAGGCAAGGAAACCAGACATATTGGAATATCAAATTTATTCAGAACAGAATTCAAACTGAAGGCTGTGGAAGAATAATTTGGCTTATAAATGAAAGATTTTTTTTTTTTTGCTTTGTTTAAGGGAATATATTATCATTTGTTCCTATTTATCAAAAGAGCAGGTAATTAAGTGGTCAAGTGTCATAGAAACAAATCTGAAAAATCCATGGATTCCAATATGGTAAAGACCTTCAAATATTTTAGAAATTCCTCTCTATATATAATAGGCAGGAATAACTTAACACTGAAAGAAAATGCATTCTTTATCTCCCAAATATCTATCTACATTGCATTTTAACAGGTCAAGGAATTTTTCTGAACTTTATTATTCATACTATATATGCTCACTCTGGAAAAGGGGTAGGATACTAACATTATTGGTAATTTAACAAATTAGCATCAATAAACTTCACACAACAGTTGTTACAAAGCCCTGAAGAGACCAAACCAAAACAGGTCGTCTTCAGGGGTTGAAAGTCCCAGGTTACAGAGAGCTTGCAGTATAAGCAATGTGAGGCACACCAAAAAGGGCCTGAGAGGATGACAAAGCCAACTTCATCAACAAAATCATACCTAAGGCTCTCAACAGGTAATTATTTAAGGAAAATATTAACTACTCCTCTAGATTTTCATGTGGTGACGGTGAATAACATGTCTTATTTTGAAGTCTTCTTCAATATTTCTAGTGGAAGTGTTCTGAAGCTTTGTGGGATTTCTTGGTCTCTTCCAGTATACCAAAATCTCTTCAGCTGCCTGGTTCTTAGGAAGTGTTGACTCTCAACTGACATACTAGAAGACAGCAGCTTTAGCTGCATGATGGTTAAAGTTGTGCTGGCACAACGCAGAAAGCAACAAAAGATGGAAGAGACCTGCTCTAAAGCATTTCCCTTCTCCCTCGATTCCCACTTCCTCTTTCCTCCCTCTCAGCATATACATTTACATAGATTATTTTTGAAAGTATTGAAGGATAACCTACTGATGATTAAAGTGCATAATGTGAACTATGATTTATAGTAGAGCCACTGCTTTTCAGCTAGACTTACACCTATGTAACTCCCACATAAATCAAGAACTACAAAGATGCTCTTGTGCTTCCTCCCATTTTATAGCCTCTTCCTTAAAAGTAAAGTAACCACTCTTTTAATAACTTGCAATGTTGACTAGGATTACTTGCTTTTGAAAATCATATAAACATAGAACACAGAATCACACATTATGTCCTCTTTCATATCAAAGTTCTTTCATCTAACATAATATTCATAAAGTTCTTTCATGTCACTTGTGGACATTTTATTCTTTTCTATTGATTTTGTAGACAGGTTCCTTTTGCCATTACTGCTATTACTCATGTCATGACACCTTCACTGGCATATAGCCAGGCACCCTATGAGTTATAAAATCAGGCTTAGAACTATCGGAAGCATTTTCTTCCCAGAAATCATTGACTCAGCTGCTATTATTCAGGCAAATTTTGAGTTAATGCACAGTTTTATTGCTTTTCTGCCTATTCTACTTTAAATTAAATTTAATAATTTAATTAAATATTAAAATATTTTAAAATTAATTTGAATATTCCTGGATGTGAACAATTTGTACATTCTCTTTCAACAGTAAGTATAAATGAGGACAAATGGGTTAATTTACTTCTAATAGCAAAGTGTATCCAGAAATTCACATTATTTAAGCATTTATTTAATTATTTTAAAAATACACATTGAGCTCTAATAAGAGTCAGAAACTATGTTCAGTTCAGGAAATGAATGATACAGAAAAAATGTCAACTATAATAAGAAATCTTTTTCAGGAACATTTTTCCACAAGTTTAAAATCTGACGACACACTGCATAAAGTGTTAGGACAGAAGCATACATTTTTTGCTAAGGTACTGACGATAAAGGATTCAGTGTGCTGGAGCTGGAAAGAAGAGATAGAAGTGGAGAATGGAACCACTAAACAATTTTCAAAGGAAGGGACAAAAGCTACCTTGTGTATTATAACACTAAATGTTTCCTGAGTTTATGGCTTAATAAACTTGCATTCTCAATAAGGAAATTGAAAAGCAAAATGCATGCCATTCATCTCTATATAAACACACTCAAGAATCTTTTTTAAAATACATGTGAATTAGAAAATAGTGGGGATTAGTCACAAGAACTTTTTTTTTCAGCATTAACAATATTTGGAGTTCATTCATACTAGTTTCGGCTATCACTTAATTTCGCTGCTTTTTAATGATCTTTGTACCTGTTTGTCTTGGTACAAAGGACCAGGATATATTATTATGTTATGACATGTTATCACAAATAATACTGTAAAATATTTTGAATATTGGATTTAAATAGTATCATACAAAGGCACTCACATTGAAATATAATTTCCTGCATTTCCCATTTATAGATATTTATTCCTAAGTGTGAACCAGATCCTTGTTTTGTCATATCAGACTTCAGAGCAATGTTAGCTTAGAAACGAGTTAGGTGCAAGGGTCTACTGAAATTTGTTGGTCAACTTGAAGAATTTTCTGATCTGCATTCTTACAATACATTATGTCAGTGTATTTCCTTTTTTTAAAAAAGGGTGTATTCTATATAAATGGAGATGTTAAATATAAATTTTCAGATAGAAAGACAGTACCCTTAGTTATATGTCATATTCACTTATAGAGAGTTCACGGATCTCTGTTAAAAATGTTTAACTGATCAGTTTCAGCACTGGTAATTGGTTTCTTCTTATTTTCTATTTCTTCCTGGTAAGTCTTGGGAGATTGTTAACTAACACAATCAATGCCATTGTCAATATTAATGATTCTAAGAAAATAAAAATAAGAATAAGCTGCAATAAAGTTTTCTGAAAACAGGCAGCCTAGTCTGAAATTATTTAGGATTAGGATTACTTAAATTTGTACTTAAAACCTCTAATAAAAAAGTAGGTTTTTATGAGCTTATTGATTTTGAAATTTAAAAATCGTGTATTTTAGTTTCCCTGTTATGACAAGGGAAGAAAGGAAACTTGGCTATATCAGAAAGAATGTTAAAAACCATTGCTGGAGAACTTTTATTTTTGAAGGCTTTTGTAAAATATTTATCCACAAATAAATACAATGAAGGGATCACAGAGTTACAACACTTAGATCCTTCAGCTGTCAGTCTCCATCAGAGTTGTGCTCAGCCTCTCAAGAGAAAGTTACACATCAAAGGAAAGGTGATGAAGTTCTCATCAAACAGTTAAAAATTCCTACAACTCTCCTTGACTTTCTTTCTCAAGATGGTTTAGAAGTGATTGAAGTAGGTAACATTCTGTCAAAATAGCATTATGTGAAAGGAATTTCTTAAGAAAACCTAGCTGTTTCGCATAATTTTCCCACATAGTTTCCATCAGCCTTTGTACATAGCACTATTTACTCAAGTAGGGTTTACTGGATTTATGAACATGCTTAATCAGTGAGGTTCCCTGTGAGTTATAATTAACAAACTATAGCAGCTCTTATTTAAAACAAACTTTCTGAAACACATAAGGCCCATGTTGAATTTTACATTCTTTAACATATGTAATTTTCAATAAATGCCAGGTTATTATTTTGCATTATTTGCCTTGAAGAGTTTAGTATTAAGCAAAGAAACAAATGTTTTACCATAAAGGGTAATTTTTTTATATTTTTAAAAGACTGAATAATAATGTATATTGCATGACTGACTGGCTGTTTTATTCACTCAGGAAAAATACCTTACAACTGTCTATCATACATACCTCCTCCATTAGCTCAGGTAAGTTTGTACAGTTTTTCTCTTTTGTGGAGAGAGATGTCAAAATCTTTTGACCTTGACATAGATATATTTGAATGGGAAATAAGATAATACTCTTTCATTGAAAAACACTTTTCTCCCCAAATATAGCTAAACAACAATTTCAAAGATAGGAATATTGTTGTTCTTGAGTTTGGAATGAAAGAACTGCAGAGACTCAGAATTACATAACCTTCACCTTGGTAATTCTTACGGTACTTTTTCTACAGGTGAAATTAGAGAAGCAAAACAGCCTACCGACAGTCATATTCTTTTAGTGCCTTTGTTCAAACACATTAGGTTTTTATTAGAATGCCCAATGCTCTCGTATCTCCTTTTAAAAAAACAGATAAATAAAACTTCTATTAATATAGCAGGTTTGGAAAGTGAAACTCCATAAAGTCGCATTTTAGAATAGAATACAGAATTATATTCAGAATTATATGGTGCTGAATAACATGTACCAGTACACTCCCCGTTAGACCACAAGTTATCCCAGCGAGAAATGCTTCTTTGGTTCTCATGGTAGCAAACACATGTTTTTACTTCATAGGACTGTGAAATCTGAAAATGCTAATTTTAATCATGCTGTGGTTCAGAAATATATAAATGAAGACAAATTTAACTTTTGATATCAATAGGAGTTAAGGGAGTAAAAATAATTACTCAACACCTTTACCAAGTTTAACAAGATGATCTGTCAGATAATAATGGGTTCCATTCTCTTAGCCAGACTTCAAAGGAACTGGTAAAGTTCCTACTAGGAAACTAAAGAAAAAAGTATGCTTCCATATACTCAGGAGATTTACTTGGCTGCTGCCAAGACACTTTTCTAGGCTGTGCTGGCAGCTAATAGAGCAGCTATTTTTGTATGTTTAAATTCAATGGTTTACCGGGACTCCATGTCGTTAGTCAACAGTATTAAAGGCTTGCAAGCATCTTGTATATATTTAATAGGAAGCAAAAGAACCAGAGGTCTAAGATAAGTCAGAGGTGGTCCTCCAAAAAAAATTATGACTTTTTTTAAAAGCACCACCATGAGAGTTACCTTTCAGAGATACTTATATTCATTATGATTTCCTGTTCTCTTCCTTTCTCTTGAAAGTGCCTGGATTAATTGCAAGAAGAGAACCTCACTTAAGCTATTTTACAGAAAGGGTATTTCCTGTGATTAGGTAGGCCTTTTCCATCTCTTTCTCCCTTGATTGCTGGGTCTCTCTTGTCTGTTCAGTCCTCTATTTCTCTTCTTTTTCTCAATACCAGGTTTTCAACAATAATCTTAGCTGTAATTCATTCACAACAACTTTTACAGATTTTTTTTTTTCATTTTCATGTCTCCAGCCATGGCTTTATTTGTAAATGAACTTTAAAGATATTGAGTGCCAATGATATTCAGTTCAGTTCAGTAGCTCAGTCGTGTCCGACTCTTTGTGACCCAATGGACTGCAGCACACCAGGCTTCCCTGTCCATCACCAACTCCCGGAGTTTACTCAAACTCATGCCCATTGCGTCGGTGATGCCATCCAACCATCTAATCCTCCATTGTCCCCTTCCCCTCCCCACTTCAATCTTTCCCAGAATCAGGGTCTTTTCCAATGACTCAGTTCTAATACTAATCCAGTTTAGTACATTAGATACAAACTCAACAAATGCCTCACTTCACTTTTCATTGAAGTCCTCACCAGAAATCCACTTCTGTTTATATCAGCCAAATGCTAATGCTTTATAAACACCAAGTGTAAAACATCTGGGCCTATCATGAGCAACTCCCTTTAAGCTTTATTTAGTTCTCTACATGCTCATATTCTTTTCCTAAGGTACTGAGTTTCTGTTGAAAATAATAGTTTTTCTCTGCAGCTATCTTAAGCTGAGACTATTTTTTTTCTTCCCCCAACTTCCCCTATTCAGGTCTTTCTGGATTCACACTGTCCCCCATAACCCCTTCCAAAATATATTTCTATCCTCCTTCTTCAAAATTCAAGGTCATTTTACACTGAAGTCAAAATATTATAGTATCCAACATTTCTCTATGTAGTTGTCAGTTACTCCCTGGGCACTCTTCATTATTGTTTTTATTTTTTTTCTTCTACCTAGCCTTCCTTCTGTGATTAATCTTGGTGATTTTTATCTTCATTCACATGAAAGACCTATCCCCAAACCAGACTTCTGAGTTCCTTAACTTCTTGGATCCAATAGCATTTTTCTAACTGATCCTAGCTATCAACTCCCATGATCATCCATGATTTTGTTAGTAATACTGCATATAATCTAATACCTCAAGTTTTCTGACTCTAGTATTACCACCTCAGCAACTCCACAAATTCTTTGAAACCAGCAAACTTTTAATTCCACATCCTTTAAAAATTTTTAAATACATTTTTCATGATGTCTTAAGAAAGCATATAGACAGCAATTTAACAAACTTTTAAGCTCCTTCTAAATGACTCCCCTTAGATAGATCAGTTTTGATTCATTTACCTATTCTGTTTTCATTTTCTGCTATTTTTAAAAATACTACTGTTTTCTTTCTACTTTAGATATGATATATAATTATGAATACAGGAGCTGAGACTTTAACACTAATGGTTTCTCAAACACGTAGGGCTAATCCTCCACAAATCAAATTTTCAGTAAATCACTATTCATTGTTAATATTTTATGAGCATGCAAATATCACTGAGATTTCAGTAATGGAGTGTATAATTTACATAACAATATATGTATACCCCTTTCTTCTACAACACTGTCTTTCTTCAGAATCAAGACATTTCTTTTTGAGTGAATATATGGTTATTGCCTCCCTTGCAATTAGATTTGGCCATAGGATTCAAGTCAAGCTGGTTAAAACCAGTTAAGAGTGGTCAACAACTCTCAGAGAATACAGTTCAGTGGAAGTAGCTGTGAACCCCTGCACTCAAATTCCTGTATTCTTCCTAAATGCCTGGAATTTGAAAATGATTGCTGGAGCCTCAGAAGCCAATTTTGTTTTTTACTATTGCTTTAACTTGATTTTGGCTCTTTTTCTTTGATAAATGTGGCCATCATTTTAATCTGTCTTTGTCTTTCTTTATCTTTTGTTTTTGCCCCACTGTCAGGAAAACTCCAAACCAAGACTTCTGATGTTCTAAGTTTAGTTCTTTTTTCTTCCTGTGTTTCCTATATTGTAAATTTGTTGTTACTGGTGTCCTATATTCTGGAAAATTTCCTCCATTCTATTTCCAGCCCTCTTAATGAAAAAATAAGTTTAATGTGTGCCTCTTGAAATAGTGATTTCATAGAGTATTAACATTTAATGTTAAATTGCAATACTTAAAGATTGAAAGTACTTTTTTTCTCTCAGAAAACAGAATCGTATCTTAGAGAACTTAATGGGAAAACAGGAACATTTCAATCCTCAGATGTACTCTGCGTATATACCTGAAAGGACTGAATGGATGGTTGTATGTTACTTGGCGTGTGGGCTCACCAGGTAGCTCAGTGGTAAAGAAGCCCACTTGCCAATTCAGGAGATGCAGGTTTGAACCATGGGTCCGCAAGACCCCCTAGAGTAGGAAATGGCAACCCATTTCACCATTCTTGCCTAAAAAAATCCCATGGACAGAGGAGCCTGGTGGGCTACAGGCCATGAGGTTGCGAAGTCAGACAACACTGAACACCCATGCAAGCATGCCATCATAATAAATGAAGATTAAAGAATATTATCTATCACATATCTTTTTACATATATGTCTACTTTATTTAACATATTAATATGTTTTCTTTAAAGTTATTTTGAGTTTGAAAGCTACCATAGCTACATTAATATTTTGAATTTGATATTAGAATTTAAAAAAAGAATTGTTTTGACACATATGAATGTATTGGTTAAAAAGAAATCAATTAACATGTTATTAAGTTTCACATGATTTTGCATTTTTAAGAAAATGTTTTCTTTTAAATTCAAATTATATAATGAAATTACATATTTCCCATTTATTTCACACATAATTTATCTAAGGTCTCTCTCAGAAATGTTATGCTATTAATTAAAGAGAAAGCATGTGATAATGCCAGTTTTTCTGTCTTAAAAAATACTATCTCATATATCAATTGTTGTTCAGTTGCTAAGTTAAGTCTGACTCTTTGCTACCCCATGGACAGCAGCATGCCAGGCTTCCCTGTCCTTCACTATTTCCTGGAGTATTGTTCACTCAAACTTATGTTGACTGTGTCAGTGATGCCATTTTACCATCTCATACTCTGTTGCCCCCTTCTCCTCCTGCCTTCAATCTTTCCCAACGATAGGGTCTTTTGCAATGAATTGACTGTTAGCATCAGATGACCAAAGTATTAGAGCTTCAGCTTCAGCATCAGTCCTTCCAATGAATATTCAGGGTTGATTTCATTTAGGATTGACTAGCTTGCTCTTCTTGTTGTCAAGGGACTCTCAAGAATCTTCTCCAGCACCACAATTTGAAAACATCAATTCTTCAGCACTTAACCTTCTTTATGTTTCAAATCTCACATCCATACATGACTACTGGGAAAACAATAGCTTTGACTATATGAACCTCTGTTGGCAAAGTGAAGTCTCTGCTTTTTAATACGCTATCTACATTTGTCACATCTTTCCTTCCAAGGAACTAGCTTTTAATTTCATGGCTACAGTCACCATCTGCAGTGATTTTGAAGCCCATGAATATAAAGTCTGTCACTGTTTCCACCTTCTCCCCTTCTATTTGCCATGAAGTAATGGGGTCAGATGCCATGATCTTAATTTTTTGAATGCTGACTTCTAAACCAGCTTTTTCACTCTCCCCTTTTGCCCTTATTAAGAGGCTCTTCAGCTCCTCTTTGCTTTCTGCCATTAGAGTGGTATCATCCGCATATCTAAGGTTGTTGATATTTCTCTTGGCAATCTTGACTTCAGCTATTCATCCAGCCTAGGATTTCACATGATGTACTATGTATATAAGCTAAATAAGCAGGGTAAACTTGATGAACTCCTTTTTCAATTTTCAACCAGTCCATCATTTCATGTCCAGTTCTAACTGTTGCTTCTTGACCTTCATATAGGTTTCTCAGGAGTCAGATAAAGTATTGCATTATGGTCTTGTATTATAAATCTATTTTATCTTAGGCCATTTATTAAGAAGATATCTATCAGACACTTTAATAAAGGTAAAAATTGAGCTTAAAATCATGAAATATACTATCAAAGAAAGAGCATTTTGTATCAAACTTCATACATTAGCATTTAACTTGTGACACAAGATGTAATTTTCAGTAGTGTAAGACTGATTATTAAGTTTTAAAATTTCATGAAAAAAATAATGTTTTATCTTCTCATTCAGGAAAACACAAAATTCTGCTTATGCAGTGCAAGAAAATACTTGGACATTTATGTTATGGTATTTATAAACATATGATAGTAGCTTTAAGCTTAGGTAAAGCCTGGAATTTCTTTCATTAGCACACTTTCAGATTCTATAAGCCAATATTAAAGTCTTAAAATGAATGCACGAGTACCAAAAACAAAAATACTGACCAGGAAATATTAAGTCATTAATAAACAAGTTAATAGTGAAGAAGTTAAAGGTCCCTGATAGGCTAAATCATCACTGAGCTCCCTCACTTGCCTGCTCTGACCAGCTCTCTGCTGAATACTTGAAGAGGATGCTACACAGAGCCAGAATTTTCTCTCATGCAGCTCTCTCCTCTTCATAACTCTGTTTTACAAACCTGAGCCACCTTAGTATCCCTGGTTGGCTCCACCCGCTCAGCTCAGGAAATGTGCCAAGCTTTGCAGGATTCTCCCCCACTTCACCTTAAGGCCTAGAAGCCACCTTGTGGCTCTCTCAAGGCTGTCAGCTAGGACAACTGTAAGACTCATCCAGTTAGTTTCCTTTCCATCAGGTCTCACTGCCCTTTGATGCCTCATGTTCAGTGTCTTGAACACTGTTGATTTAGTGTTATTTTGCAATTTTTTAGAAGTTGGTTCATACAGTAGTACAGATCTTGCCCCTGGTATTTTCATCTTGTCAGAAGTAGAAGACCTGCTTGCCTATTTTTTTTTTTTTTTTTCACTCTCCAGTATAATATTTTGAGGACACAAAAAATTGGAAGTGCAGGGAAAAAAAGAGGAGAAAACAATCCCAATAACATTTCTGTGTAAAGACCATGTCACTATTCTGTCACTTCCCTAACCATGGCATTATCCAGGAAAAGGCTAGAGCATTACTTACTTCTTCCATCCAGCTCATCTCCTCTTCCTTTGGTGTTCATTCATTCATTTATTTGTTAATTCTACAAATACTTTTTGAATCTCCACCATGTATTTGGCAATGCAACAGGAGCATTTTCTCAGGTGATTACCCTGATAAATCTTACATACTCTATCTGGATGATGCTGAGATCATAACCTACACATTTATGACTCCTTTCGGGATAAAAGGGGGCACCAACATATTACAACTAGAGATCTAAGCATCAAATTTCTAACATGGAAAGATGACAATGACTACAATGGAAAGGGTGGATTAAGTTAAACATGTTTAGAAAGGAAACCAATTAGTGGTTTAATAAGGTGATCTAGGCAAGAAATGTTGAAGGCTTGTAGTCAGGTAGTAATAATTTTTTTAAAAATGGATATACTATGGACCAGAAAAACATATCTAGGTGGCAAAATTTAAAATGTTTGATGATTTACTGGATGTAGCATATGAAGTAGAAAAAGGTTTCACTAGTGGCATTGACAGATATCTAGAGATGAATTGAATATTTACCAAGCTCTTTTCAGGAGAAAGATTTTCCTAATACAAGTATGTGTGTATTTGCTAGACAACATTCTGTAGAAAGAGCCAACTGACGTGGATACTATTAGCCAAAGAAAGGCAAATAAGGATTTCAATCACCAAGCTTGTCAATTATCTAATTACACAGGTAAGTTTTTTAATCTGACTTTTCAGTTCACTTTTTTCTCCAAGTGGCAATAATTACTATAAACACTATGTGAAGATTTGAGAGGATAAAGCAGAATAACAGAAAAAAAATTAGTATAGTACCTAGCCATAAAAAGTGATATAATCTTTATTTTTAATATTGTTATTATTTCTCTTGTTAACCAAGCAGTATTATTACTATAATTTAGAATATGCCTTTAAGAGTTCACAAACAATATTGATGATTTAAATATTTAAGCTTCTCTATAAGTAATATTGACCAATGTACATTATATTAATATTTGCACTTTACATATTTCTTCAGATTTTTTTTAGTTTGAAACAGTTCCTCTGAGTTGAACTATCTTTAGATACTCTGCTCAATATGGATTTTATTTTTTTTTTTTTTTAATATTATTTTATTAGTTGGAGGCCAATCACTTTACAACATTTCAGTGGGTCTTGTCATACATTGACATGAATCAGCCATATAGTTACACGTATTCCCCATCCCGATCCCCCCTCCCACCTCCCTCCCCACCCGACTCCTCAGGGTCCTCCCAGTGCACCAGGCCCGAGCACCTGACTCATGTATCCCACCTGGGCTGGTGGTCCGCTTCACCATAGATAATATACATGCTGTTCTTTCAAAACATCCCACCCTCACGTTCTCCCCCAGAGTTCAAAAGTCTGTTCTGTGCTCATGGATTGGAAGAATCAATATTATCAAAATGGCTATTCTACCCAAAGCAATCTATAGATTCAATGCAATCCCTATCAAGTTACCAACGGTATTTTTCACAGAACTAGAACAAATAATTTCACAATTTGTATGGAAATACAAAAAACCTCGAATAGCCAAAGTAATCTTGAGAAAGAAGAATGGAACTGGAGGAATCAACCTGCCTGACTTCAGACTCTACTACAAAGCCACAGTCATCAAGACAGTATGGTACTGGCACAAAGACAGAAATATAGATCAATGGAATAGAATAGAAAGCCCAGAGATAAATCCACGAACCTATGGACACCTCATCTTTGACAAAGGAGGCAAGGATATACAATGGAAAAAAGACAATCTCTTTAACAAGTGGTGCTGGGAAAACTGGTCAACCACTTGTAAAAGAATGAAACTAGAACACTTTCTAACACCATACACAAAAATAAACTCAAAATGGATTAAAGATCTAAATGTAAGACCAGAAACTATAAAACTCCTAGAGGAGAACATAGGCAAAACACTCTCTGAAATAAATCACAGCAAGATCTTCTATGACCCACCACCCAGAATATTGGAAATAAAAGCAAAAATAAACAAATGGGACCTAATGAAAATTAAAAGCTTTTGCACAACAAAGGAAACTATAAGTAAGGTGAAAAGACAGCCCTCAGATTGGGAGAAAATAATAACAAATGAGGAAACAGACAAAGGATTAATCTCAAAAATATACAAGCAACTCCTGAAGCTCAATTCCAGAAAAATAAACGACCCAATCAAAAAATGGGCCAAAGAACTAAACAGACATTTCTCCAAAGAAGACATACAGATGGCTAACAAACACATGAAAAGATGCTCAACATCACTCATCATCAGAGAAATGCAAATCAAAACCACAATGAGGTACCATTACACGCCAGTCAGGATGGCTGCTATCCAAAAGTCTACAAGCAATAAATGCTGGAGAGGGTGTGGAGAAAAGGGAACCCTCTTACACTGTTGGTGGGAATGCAAACTAGTACAGCCACTATGGAAAACAGTGTGGAGATTTCTTAAAAAACTGGAAATAGAACTGCCATATGACCCAGCAATACCACTTCTAGGCATACACACTGAGGAATCCAGATCTGAAAGAGACACGTGCACCCCAATGTTCATCGCAGCACTGTTTATAATAGCCAGGACATGGAAGCAACCCAGATGCCCATCAGCAGATGAATGGATAAGGAAGCTGTGGTACATATACACCATGGAATATTACTCAGCCATTAAAAAGAATTCATTTGAATCAGTTCTAATGAGATGGATGACACTGGAGCCCATTATACAGAGTGAAGTAAGCCAGAAAGATAAAGAACATTACAGTATCAATATGGATTTTAGAACTATAAGTTGAAGCTAAGATGGAGTAAGATGACCCTCCAAGGAACAATTACCCTGAAATTTAGGTTCTGTAACATAAATAATTGCTTTTTCAAAAGATATATGTATTTATTGCTCCCTAACTGAAACTATAATAACCTCTAATTATAACCTTAATATCTCCTAAAGAATGCTAGAAAATGTGGAACCAAGATAGATTTACTCCACTGAAGAATTAAAAGAACTTTCTCCTCATAAATATTAGTATTGTTCAATAATCTTATGCATAGTTCTGAGTAAGAGTGCAGATCTTAGGAACTTTCTCTGTCTCTCTCTAAAACAGTGAAAACAAAAGCAAAACAACTTAAATTAACTGCTGAAGAACACTAATAATTAACAAAGCTGCAAAACAAATTATTCTAGAGAAACTATTGAATCAGTGACACAGCAGGGTCTGTAAGTTTTAACTCAGGGCTATTCCTATCACTTCCTCCTTCTCCAGCTCAGTGGTATAGTAGCTAAAAGTAACAGCATTTCAGACAAAGGAGAGATTTGACCTCTTTTGGAGTTCCCTTAAAAGCACTACACCCAGAACACAGTCAACATTTTGTCTGAACTTGTAATTTCCTACAAAATCTCTATGTTCAGACTGTGAAATTTTAGAAAATGTAATTCAGAGAGCTCAGCTCAGCTAGGGGGTGGGCTGCATTGAACAGACCATTAAACAATAATAATTGGAGACTTCAATACTCCACTTTTAATAACAAAAGGAATAACTAGGGAAAGACCAACAAAAAAATAGAAGATTTAAGCAATATTATAAGCCAACTAAATTTAACAGATATTTGTAGAACACTTTCCCTTATGACAGCAAAATATACATGCTTCTCAAGAACACAAAGTCATACAAACATACAACAAATTATAGTTATCAAGTCTATATGGTACTGGTATACAATACCAGAACATACAATAGAACGATGGACTAGAAATGAGGTTTCAGAAGTTATAACATTTACAGTCAACTGATAGCCAACGGAGTGCCAAGACTATGTAAAGGAGGAAAGTATAGTCTTTTCACACAGTGATAGGATAACTGAATAACATTCAAAGAATGAATTTGGATCTCTTCCTCAAACTATACACAAAAATTAACTCAAAAGTAGATCACAGACCTAAGCTTAAAGGTTAAGATAAAGTTCATAGCAGAAAACATAAAAGCAAATCTTCATGACCTTGGGTTAAGCAAATGGTATTTTAAATACCACATACACTAAAAGCACAATCAGTACAGAAATAAAATAGATAATTTGGGGCTTCCCTGGTGACTCAGTGGCAAAGAATCCATCTGTCAATGTAGAAGACATGGGTTCGATCCCTGATCTTAGAAGATCCCACATGCCATGGAGCAACCAGTGCCCTGTGCCAGAAGTACTGCCTGTGCTTTAGAGTTCAGGGGCCACAATACTGAGCCCATTTGCTGCAATTACTGAAGTCCATGCACCCTAGAACCTGGGCTCCACAACGAGAGGTCATTGCAACGAGAAGTCCACACAACACAAGTACAGAGTAGCCACCACTGGTCACAACTAGAGAAAAGCCCACGTACAGCAACAAAGTCCCAGTCAGTCCAATAAATAAATAAAATCTTTTTAAAAATAGATAATTTGGATTTAATCAACATTAGAAACTTTGTGCACCAAACAAACAAGAAAGTGAAAAGTCAAACTTAAAGTGAGGAAACATTTTAAAATCATGTATCTGAGACAGTCCTTGTATCTTGAGGTTGTGAACCAACATTTGACTAATAATTAGAATAATAATTAGAACACCTCAAGTGTTCTATGGATGAAATTCAAAATTGGCCCACACACAGAGGGCAAGAAGAATCCAAAGAAGAAGGCAGGTCACTTCAGATGGAAGGCAGAAAATTTAATAAGCAAGGGAACTTACATGTGAGTCTTCTCTTTGGTGAGAGTAAGATGAGTAGCTCACCACATCTCTGTGCCAGAATCTTAAATAGATTTATAGAGATCATAATGAGGTTCAGTTACTATATGGTCCAGATGATCTCAACAACCCATTTCTCTGTCAAGGTTGAATCCCTGAAGTAGCTTCTGGTATGGGAACATTGGGCAGAAAGTACATTCCCAGGACAAGGGACAAATAGGAAACTTCCAAATGCCTGGAATAAGAAACCTCCAGTTACTGGGTCAACAGGCAGTCACACACCCTAGATAACCTTTCTCAACATTAAGTAACAAAATAGGTAAAGAATGTGAATAGATATCGTTAAAAAAATACACAATTAGCCAATAAACATATGAAAAGATGCTCAACATCATTAGTCACCAAGAAAAGGAAAATTGAAAGTACAATGGGACACTACTTTTATGCACGAGGAAGCCTAAAATAAAACAGACGATGATAAGTATTGATGAAGCTGTGGAGATTTTTGAACTCACATATTGCTGGCAGAATGTGGTAGGCACTTTCACTTTGGAGAATTGTTGGCAATTCCTCAAAAAGTTAAAGATAGAGTTACCATATAACCCAACAACCTGACCCTTAAATATACAGCCACGAGAAATGAAAACTAAAGTGTACAAAAGTCTTATAAATAAATTTATTGTGAAAATATAGAAACAGGGACTACCTGTTCATGGATAAACATATATCCATAAAATAGGATATTAGTTAGCATAGAAAAAGAATAAAGTGCTAATACATGTTATAATATGGATGAACCTTGAAAGTATTATGCTAATTAGGAAGTCATTTATGCTAAATATGCTTACAAGAAGCCAGTCACATATACTGAATGATTCCATTTATGTAAAATATCAGATTAAACAAAATATAATATAGAAAGCATATTAGTGAGGCTGAGGTTGGGAGAGGGGCCTGGAATGGCAAAGATGCTGGATGGGAAGCTAGAATAAAGTATGGCTTCTAATGTTTAGGCAATTTGGAGGTAAGGTGATGAAAATACTCCAAAACTAGATTGTGATGATGTTTCAAACTTTGAAAAATACTAAAAATCACTCAACTATACACTTTAAATTGGTGAATTTTATGATATGTGTGTGTGTATATATATAATCTCAATAAACCTATAAAATGAAGATATTTATTAGGCAAATAATTTAGGCATGCCTTTTTATGCCTTATTTAGCAAATATAAAATTAGAAGTGCTAGCTTCAAGGTTGATACAGAGCCCCTGTTCGAGTTTCCTGAGCCATACAGCAAATTTGCATTGGCTACCTATTTTACAAATGGTAATATAGGTTTCCATGTTACTCTTTCCTTACATCTCACCTTCTCCTCCCCTCTCTCCATGTCCATAAGTCTATTCTCTCCATTGTTGCCCTGTAAATAAAATTCTTCAGTACCATTTTTCCAGATTCCTTACAGAAAACAGCAAAATTCCGTCAAGCAATTATCCTTCAAAAAATAATAATTTAATTAAAAGTCTAAACAAAAAAAAAAGTGCTAGCTTCTTCTCTGAAAAAAGCACAGTATTATTAATGAAGTAAATGACAGCTTTAGAGCTGCCACAACTTCAGGAGATTATATATAATTTTTCAGAAAATTTCGATTTCCTTCTTTCCTTAAACCTGTATTTCTACCCATAACCTCTGTATTCATCACAACATCTCATGCGTAGTAGGTGTTTCTTTTGTTTTTTTCTGATGAATGAGTACATTAGTTGGTTTGACTGGTAATTGATTTGCTTTACTTTATACCATTAACTCTAATGTAGAACTTGAGATACAGAATTTCATACATTCATTTATTTTTCAGTATGCCTCTTCTTTTCTCACTTGACTTTACTTCTGCTTAAATTATTACTATTTTTATCAGATTATAAGTTATTATTAATATCATTACTGTTTCACTGTGTGCTCAGTTGCTGAGTTATGTTCAACTCTTTGCAGCCCTATGGACTCCCACCAGGTTCCTCTGTCCATGGAATTATTCAGGCAGGGATAATGGCAGTGGGTTGCCATTTTCTCCTCCAGGAGATCTTGTTTCATTACCATTATCATTATGATAACGATTCTGACTCATGGATCTATTCATTAGTAGTACTTTGGGAACAAAATTTTTCAAGTTAATATATGCTTTTTAAATATGCATTATTCCTTAAGAATTGACTAAATGTGAAAGAAACATTTACAAAAAGTCCTAAGAAACATTTTCAAAAGAGTACTTGCTTACTCTTTTACAATATCTGGAGAGTATCTGATGCTTAGAGGATATTGGGGTTTCCCTGGTGGCTCCGTTGGTAAAGAATGTGCCTGCAAGGCAGGAAATGGCCAACAATAAAGGAGGCCAACAATAAAGGGTGGGTGGGAAAGATCCCTGGAGTAGGAAATGGCAACTCGGCTCCGGTATACTCACTACAAGAATTCCCATGGACAAAGAAGCCTGGAGGGCTATCTAGTCCATCACGTCACAAGAGCTGGACATGACTTAGCTACTAAACCACCACCACTACAGAGGATTATTATATGCTGCAAATTATATGTTTCCTGAATTAAATAATTCCTTAACCTCTATTTTTTTGTTGTTGTCTATAAAATTTCTATTCTTCCAAGTCCCTCTAAAGGATAAGAGCTCCAGATTATACTTGGCAGTATTCTTTCTCCTTCCAGCCTGACAATTCCACATGAGCTTCTGATCTATAGTCCCTTCTAACCAAGTTATTTAAATAAATAAACTTAATTTTATGAGCAATCCTAAAATTCTGTATATTTAAGGCAGTTCTGGTTACTGAATCTCTTCAAGTGGTTAAACTAAGGGAGAGTCAATGCCTTTCCAAGTTACTTTCCCTAATTTCTGGGCCACGTATGTATGCTTTAAATCAAGTTTAAAAGAATTCTTGCGTGTGGATGAGTGGAAGGCACTGCTTTATTCTTTCAAATCAGCAAAATTAAAAATACTAATTTTAAGGCATTTAAAATATGCGAAACACTGTAACGATTTTCAAGCATAAAATTATGGTGGTATTGAAGTGTTTTCCTATTAATAATTTAATATTTGTGAGAATTTATAAGTGCCTTTGAGAACTTTGGATGAGTAAAATGTAGAAATTAAAAATAATAATAGATAAAAGTCAGATTCGTATAAAATATAGATGCAGAACACTGGTATCTTAAAAAAAAATAGTAAGATTCATAAAGAAAAAAGTTTGTAAATCCTAAAGAAAGGTATTATTACTGATACATATTGCCTTGAAATCTTTTTAAGGATACAATGATTTTTTTAATGGAATAAATGCTAATTTTTTTTAAATTTTTTAAGGTGATTTACTGTTCAAACTAAAAAATATAATCTTAGAATAGTTCGACTCAACAGTCTGACACACTAGGACATTCACTGGCAGTTACAAGCCTTTTCACGTGTATTTAATTACGGCCTTTACTTTTTTAAGTTTAAAGCTCTTTTTGTTTTACTTCAGAATTAAAATTGTTTTGAACACTATGATGATTCTCAGAAACTTCTATTGACATCTTTATTTTTTCCTGTGTTTACATATATCTAATTTAAATATATATTTAAATTGATTTATTCTGCTCAAGCAAAAATACTTGCACTTCTGGAAATGGGAGAGAAATGAAAATTCCTTAGGAAAGAATATGAAGAATTTATTCAGAATGTTTCAGAATGTTTAACAATCAAACTGTGGTTCTGTATTCTAGCTTATTGTTAGTGCTATGTTTAGAAAGTGACAAATTTAGCAGATATTAGAATGAGAAAGAAAAGCAAACAAATATTTTAAATATAAACGGGGAAACATGTGGACCATGGGTTATACACTTTGTAGAATACATCCATTGGTATACAGCTTTCATTTATTGGTATACAGAGATTCATGTCAGGACTCGAAAACCAATTGAATTAGCCCCTGAAATCATTTAATGAATTCATAACATCAATATTAAAGATAGTTCCTCCCTAATATATGTCACTTAGCATGAAATGTTTATACATTACTTTCATAAAAACTGAAATGTTAATTTTCTTTCTTATGTATCTATGACAAAAATAACTTGATTCTAAACTCTCACTGAGATGGGCTATATGAATGTGTAAAACTTCCTATTTTTACAAAAAGACCTGCCATTCTGCCATCACCTATAAATTAGGTCACTGACATCACTGAATACTAGGGTTCATTCAAGTTCTTACCTTTTCTTGATATATTAAACCTTCCTGAAATGTGAGTCAATTTTCTTTTTCTTTTATATTTTTGCTTTCTTATCAGTGAAAATGAAGAACAGCTGTCACAATCCTTTCTCTGAAAATGCATTTATAGCCTGAGAAGGGCCTTGGGAGATCATCGATCCCCTCCACTTACGGGTAAGGTGTTGGGTAACAGTGAAGGTCACCCAGCAAATTCACGGTGAGACTGGACTGAAGGAGCAATCTTTGACAAGCCTGAGCTTTCTCTAGTTTTCAAAGCTTAAGTACATTAGTGAATCACTCCAGAGCTTTTATCTTTCCAGTTTAAAGAAAAAGAAATGATTTTATGACTTACTTTAAAGTGAATTTATAGAACCATTGGATAGACAAGCAGAAAATACATCACTGTAATCAAACTTCATAAACTATGAAAGAAAATGCTTAACCCCTTTTAAATTAGTTACCTATGTTTAAAAAGGAAGAATCATATACCGTCTAAGAATCCCTTCCAGAATAAAGAGTTGGTGTTGATACTGTAGCTCATATATTTAAGGTTTCTGGGAATAAAACCATTATAAAACAAATTAGCAGGAAATTATTTAATTGTCTATGTATTCTGTGTACTGGTAATGAAGGACACAATATTTGTAAACAGTTTCTCTGTTTTCACTAAAGAAAATGAGATAGTTGAGGTAACTATTATCACTTTGAGCATCATCTGCTTGTCACATAGGCAAAATCTCTAGAAATAAACAGAGGAAAACATAACAGATGTACTCTTAATAAATGGGCATGGGTATATTTATTTTTTATTTATACTAAATTGCTACATAGTATATGATTATGCAAATAATACAAACTGCTAGTTTTATATATTTTTGCTTATGTTAAAAGCTATATTTTAAATATTATTTAACATTTTGTGGTTAGGAATTTATTTCAATCTATGCACAATGCAATATTTTAGATATATTTTAATTCACAATTCGTCCTTTTTCCATAATTACTGTGATAATTTATCACATTATACACAGTTGAGCTGATTTATCTGTAGATACTGTAACTGCAGCAGTTAGACACCTGAACTTTCCAGAAGTTAATAAATGTAAATCATAAAGAGAATATACCCCCATCTAGGTTTTATCAAAGATAAAAACAACAAAAATGATGCCAAGGTACATTGAATTTTCATAATTAAAATGCTGATAGAAATCTATACAAGAAATCAGAGGTATGATGGATAAATAATAACACTTGGATAAAAATGAAAAATAGTTCTAACTTTATTGTTTTTCAGATTCCATAGCATCTCTCTCAATCTCTCTTTTCTCTGCCTTCCCCCTCCCACACACATAATTGCAAATATATAAATTTTATATATATATATGTTTTATACACACAGACACACACAATTCATTCTATTCTTAAATGTCCTGCTTGTAAGGTTTTTTCTGTGTCTTGAGACTCATATCCTAGAAGAAACCAATATGAACTGTGAAAATCCTCATTTCCACTGGGAATTTTATTTTTAGATTTTCACTCTCCATCCATCTGCCTTTGAGCAATTTTCCGTGCTTCAAGCATGAGCAAGCAGTATTAATCCAATTTCTAGTTTCTGTGAAGCACATTATGTTAGATCATATGCACTTCAGTGCCTTTTCTTAGAAACTTTGTGTTTACTTAACTGTTTCATTATCAACTTTTATCGACAATAATAGCAAAGAAATACAAGAAGTGAGGTAAAAATGTGATTAATTTTATTTTCCATCAAAATAAAGTACACTGTCTCAAGGAAAATGTAGTCTCATGATAAGATGATGTAGTCTCTGACAGAACAAAATTACACTTTGATAATTGAGTAAATATCAATACTACAAAAACTAGCTTATTTGTCTAATGCTCATAAACTTCAATTATGTTTGAGGGAGCATATGAAAGCGTCTTCAGTATTAATAGGGCAACACCATTTTATATGAACTTATTATAATTTATAAAATTTTATTTCCTTCACTTAAATTTTTTTGAGATATTAGAATATATAGTATGTTTAACCCTATGTGTACAATTTGGCCTTTAATATTTGGCAAATAAGTCACAGCTCTCACAAAACAGATTTAGTATGACTGCATGATACAAATTTTTTAATATTAACATTTAAACATTACACTATATTGATGAAAAATCTGAAATGAATGAGCTTTTCATTATTCCCAAATTTCCCAGTAATTCCAGAGATATCAACAAGGTTTATTGTTTTATTTAAAGGGAGTGCAATCTGAGCATATGGTGTCAATCTATCAATACATTTAGTAGTGCTACAAATAAACAGTTGGCCCTGAGAATTTCATTCTAGGAATTATAGAACATATGTTCTTCAATTTAAAACAATCTGTACAAAATTTCACTCAATTTCACACATATTGAGGTAACGACTAAATAATAGGCTCTGCAATGTTAGTTGTGTTAAGTCAAATCTCTCAAAAAAAAATTGCATGTCAGTGGAAGGAAATATAATGAAAATAAAGTCTAATACAAAAGAATAAAACAAAATCATATGCTCGTTTTTTCTAGATTGACTGAAGAATGACAAAATCATCAGATATATTTAGGTATACAACTTGATATTTTGATACATATATACATTGTGAAATAAATGATCACCACAAGCAAGCTAATTAAATATCCATCAACTCACATAGTTATTTGTGTGTGTGTGGTGAGAGCACTTAAGATATACCCGCTTAGCAAACATCAAGTATCCAATACAGGATTATTAGTGGTTTCACTCTATACTGTATATTTGATTTCTAGAACATATTACATTAAACTTACATAACTAAATCACTGTATCCTTTGGCCAGGGTCTCCCAGTATCCCTCTCTCACCAGACCCTGGGGACCTTTCCAGTGTCTGCTTTTATGAGTCTGACTATATTACATTCCACATAAATGAGATCATACAGTATTTGCCTTTTGGCTTATTTCACTTAGCATAATATCCTCCAGGTTCATTTATGCTGCCACAAATGGCAGAATTTTCTTCTTTTATTTTTTAATGTATTTTTTAATTGGAGGGAAAGTGCTTTACAATGCTGTGTTTGTTCTGCCATACAACAACACAAATTAGCCATAACTATATATATATCACCTCCTTCGTGAGCCTCCTCCCTCCCAACCTCCGACCCTAGCCCTCTAGGTCATCACAAAGAACTAGGCTGTATTATATAGCAACTTCTCACCAGCTATCTATTTTACACACAATAGTGAATATACGTCAATGCCACTGGAGGAGAAGTACGATGGGGAGATCACCTTCCTCCTCACAATTACATCAAAAATACATCTGCAGGTGGAACAACATTCTGAAGGCTGGGAGAAGACTCCAGACTTCCAAAAAGCCCAACTGAGGGACTTCCCTGGTGGTCTAGTGGTTAAGACACTGCCCTTCCAATGCAAAGGGTGTGGGTTCAATCCTTGGACCAGGAACTAAGATCCCATATGCTGCATGACAAAACAAACAAAAAGCCCAACTGAATAAGTAAGCCCTAATAAGCCACAGTTTTCAGCCCCTTGCGTCTCATTAGGGAAAGGGCACCCAAAGGCAACCACAAGCAGAGGCGAGCCCAAAACCAAACTGGAGAACCAGGGGCTGTGTGAGCGAAGGGGAAGGGAATTCACGCCTGTAGTAGCTGGTGCAGTGGATTAAATTCCAGCAAATTAGACTGAGTCTGTGGACTTAGGGGGTAATTGTGGACTCTGAAAGCAAGAGCAAGCTGGAGGAAGGCCAGATCTGAGTCTGAGCTGACCACACAGCATCCACAGCAGGTCCAGACCTTCCTAGAAATATTGGAGGACTTCTGAGTAGGCAGATTGGCTGGCGCTCACTGTGTGAAGCACAACACAGCACACTGCTGTTTGAACACGAGAACTCAGGAGGACATTTCTCACTTCTTTTTAAAGACTGGATAATATTCTATTATGTGTGTATACATTTAGAAATATATAAATACGCTTCCCTGGTGGCTCGGATGGTAAAGAATCTGCCTGCAATGTACGAGACCCAGGTTCGATCTCTGGGTTGGGAAGATCCCCTGAGGAATAGAATGGCAACCCACTCCAGTATTCTTGCCTGGAGAATTCCATGGACAGAGGAACCTGGCAGGCTACAGTCCATGGGGTCACAAAGAGTCAGACATGACTGAGCAACTAACTACACATAAATATATACATGCAAATATGATAACACTTAATGAGCAATTCCAAGAATGTAAAAATATCTGTAAAGATTTTATGTAGAAATGTATTTCTGTCAACAAACATTTAAGGTGTTTACACATCCCGGCTGCTACTGCAAGGATCATTGGAGGGTAGATATCTTAAATACGAATTTCATTTCTTTTGGATGTATACCAAGAACTGGGATTACCTGATTAGATGGTTCTTCTATTTTAATTTTTTGAGGAATCTTAGTACTGTTTTCCATAACAGCAATTTATATTCCCAACAACAGTGTACAAATGTTCCCTTTCCTCCACATCCTCACTTACACTTATCACTTGTCGTTTTGATAACAACAATCTTAACAGGTGTGAGGTGATAGCTCATTACTGTTTTGATTTGCATTTCCCTGATGATTAACAGTGTTGAGCACCTTTTCATATACCTGCTGTTCATTTGTAAGTCTCCTTTTTAAAAAAGTCTATTCAGATCTTTTGCCTATTTTTAATCAAATTATTCTTTTGCTATTGAATAGTGAGAATTCCTTACACATTTTTGTTACTAATATCACATGTATGGCTTGAAATATTTCCTATCATTTTATAGGCTGCCTTTTCATTATGTTAATGGTTTTATTTGTTGTGCAGAAGTTTTTCAGTTTAATATAGCCCTACTTGTCTGTTATTCCTTTTGTTATCTATGTTTTGAGGACCATATTCAAAAAGACCATTGCCCAGACTAATGTCAAGAAGCATTTCCCTATTTTTCCTCCTAGTAGTTTTATGGTTTTAGGTCTTACATTAAAATCATTCATCCATTTTGAGTTGATTAACGATTGTACATGCATACCTCAGAGATGCATCTTCAGGCTGATGACCACAGTAAAAAAAAACTATGGCAATAAAGCAAGTCACCCAATTTTTTTGCTTTCCCATGCATATAAAAGCTATGTTTACACAATACCATGGTCTAAGAGCATTTTGTCTAAAAAGCAATGTACATACCTTCATTTAAAAATACTTTATTGATGAAACATCTGAGCCTTCAGTAAGTCATAGTAGTAATATCAAAGATCACTGATCACAAAGCATCATAACATATATTTATAACAAAAAAGTTTGAAATACTGCAAGAATTGCTAAAATGTGACACAGAGATAGGAGGTAAACAACACAGCTGGAAAATTAAGCCAACAAACTTAACTTCATGGAGGGCTGTCACAAGCCTTCAATTGTATTTAAAAAAAGTATCTGCAAAGCACAATAAAGAAAATCCAATAAACTTACTTAAAAGCCTATATACATGGTGTGAGATAATGATCCAATTTAATTCTTTTGCATATAAATGTCCTATTTTTCCAGCACCATTTACTGAATAGATCATCTTTCCCTCATGTGTGTCTTTGACACCCTTATTGACTATCAATTAAAAGAAAGTTCACGGAATTATCCCTTGCTTTCTATTCAGTTCCACTGGTCTATGTGTCTTTTTTTCCTAGTGCCATATTGTTTTTATTACTTAGTTTTGTAATATATATACTGAAATCAAGAAGTGTGATGCCTCAAACCATGTTTTTTCTTGCTTAAGATTGCTGTGGTTATTTGAGTCACTTGCAGTTCCATATGAACTTTAGGGTAATTTTTTTCTATTTCTGTAAAGAATGCCATTGTTTGAGATTTTCATAAGGATTATATTGAATCTGTAGATAGTCATGGGTAGTTAAGGACATTTTAACACTAGTTATTCCAATCCATAAACATGAAACACATTTTCATTTTCCCATGTCTTCTTTAATTTCCTTTATCAGCACTTAACAATTTTTAGTTATAAGTCTTTCACCTCTTTGCTTAAGTCTGTTCCTAGGTATTCCTTTTCTTGTTATGTATGAATGGGATTGTTTACTCATCTGCCACTGTTGTTTGTGCATAAAAACACCAGGCTCTTGTATATAGACTTCGTATACTGCAACTTTACTAAATTTATTTATTAGTTCTAACAATTCTTTTGTTGAGTCCTTAGAATATTCCACAAATGTATTTTAGTGAGTAGAAACTACTTGCTTTTTCCTCACAATATCTTTACTCTATGTATTATCCATTCAAAGTATACTTTGAATTAAGGCGATTAGTCACTTCTGAAATCTCGGATAAACAAGTGCTGATCCTTAGAGAGGTTCAGGATGGTAGGACACATGTACACCCATGGCTGATTCATGTCGATTTATGGCAAAAACCACCACAATATTGTAAAGTAACGAGCCTCCAATTAAAATAAATAAATTGATTTTTTAAAAGGGTAGGCATTTAATTGTTGTTGTTCAGTCACAAAGTCATGTCCCACTCTTTGCGATCCCAGGGACTATAACACAACAGGTTCCTCTATCATCCAGTATCTCCTGGAGTTTGTATAAATTCATGTCCATTGAGTCAGTGATGCTATCTAATAAATTCATCCTCTGCTGCCTCCTTCTCCTCCTGTGCTCAATCTTTCCGGGCATCAGGGTCTTTTCCAATGAGTCGGCTCTTTGCAACAGGTGGTCAAAGGATTGGAGATTCAGCTTCAGCTTCGGTCCTTCCAATGAATATTCAGGATTGATTTTCTTTAGGATTGACTAGCTTGATCTCCTTGCTATCCAAGAAAATCTTCCCCAGCACAATTCAAAAGCATCAATTTTTCGGTGCTCAGCCTTCTTTATGGTAAAACTCTTAAACCTGCACGTGACTACTGGAAAACCATAGCTTTGACAACATGGACCTTTGTCAGCAAAGTGATGTCTCTGCTCTTTAATATGCTGATTGTCATAGCTTTTCTTACAAAGAACAAGTGTCTTTCAATTTTATGGCTGCAGTCATTGCATGCAATGATTTCAGGGCCCAAGAAAATAAAATCTGTCTCTGTTTCCACTTTTTCCCCTTCTGTTTTCCATGAAGTATTAAGAACAGATGCCATGATCTAATTTTTTTTAATGCAGTTTCAAACCAGCTTTTTTACTCTCCTCTTTCACCTTCATCAAGAGGAACTTGAGTTCCTCTTCACCTCTGTCATTAGAGAGGTATTATCTGTATATCTGAGGTTCTTGATATTTCTCCCAGCAACCTTAATTACAACTTGTGATTCATCCAGCCCGGCATTTCACATAATGTGCACTATATATGTTTTAAATAAACAGGGTGACAATAAACAGCCTTGATGTAATCCTGTCCCAATTTGGAAACAATTGGGTTCAATTTAGAACAGTCAATTGTTTCATGTCTGGTTCTAATGATTTGCTTCATGATCAGCATACAGGTTTTTCAGGATACAGGTAAGTTGGTCTGGTACTCCCATCACTTTAAGAATTTTCCACAGTTTGTTGTGGTCCACACAGTCAAAGGCTTTAGTGTAGTCAATAAAGCAGAAGTAGATACTTTCCTGGAATTCCCTTGCTTTCTCTATGATCCAATATATGCTGCAAATTTGATCTCTGATTCCTCTGCCTTTTCTAAATCCAGCTTGTATATCTAGAATTTCTCAGTTTACATACTGCTGAAGCCTAGCTGGAAAGATTTTGGGCATAACCTCATGACGTGTGAAATAAGCACAATTGTACGGTAGCTGGAACATTCTTTGGCATTGCCCTTCTTCCAGATTTAACTGAAAATTGATCTTTTCCAGTACTGTGGTCACTGCTGAATATTCCAAATGTGGGGATATATTAAGTGAAGAACTTTCACAGCATCATCTTTTAGGATTTTAAATACCTCAGCTGGGATTCCATCACCTCCGCTAGCTTTGTTGGTAGTAATGCTTCATAAGGCCCACCTGACTTTACATTCCAACATGTCTGGCTCTAGATGAGTGACAACTCCATCGTGGTTATCCAGGTTATTAAGATCTGTTCTGTACAGTTCTGTGTATTCTTGCCACCTTTTCTTAATCTCTTTTGCTTCTGTTAGGTCTTTACCATTTCTGTCTTTTATTGTGTCCATCCTTGCATGAAATGTTCCATTAATATCTCCAATTTTCTTGAAGAAATCACTAGCCTTTCCCATTTTGTTGTTTTCCTCTGTTGCTTTGCACTGTTCACTTAAGAAGGTCTTATCTCTCCTTGCTGTTTTCTGAAACTCTGCATTCAGTTGGGTATAACCTTCCCTTTCCCCCTTACCTTTTGCTTCTCTTCTTTCCTCAGCTATTTATAATGCCTCCTCAGACAACCACTTTGCCTTATTGCATTTCTTTTTCTTTGGGATGATTCTGGTCACTGTCTTCCATACAATGTTATGAACTTCCATCCATGGTTCTTTGGGCATTCTGTTTACCAGATCTAATCCCTCAATCTATTTGTCACCTCCAATGTATAATCATAAGGGATTTGATTCAGGTCATCTCTGAATGGCCTAGTGGTTTTCCCTCCTTTCTTCAACTTAAGCTTGAATTTTGCAATAAGAAGCTGATGATCTGAGCCATAGTCAGTTCTAGGTCTTGTTTTTGCTTACTGTATAGCTGTTCTTCATCTTAGGCTGCAAAGAACATAATCAATCTGATTTCTCTATTGACCATCTGGTGATGTCCATGTGTATAGTCATCTTTTGGTTTGCTGGATAAGAATGTTTGTTATGACCAATGTGTTCCCTTGACAAAACTCTGTTAGATTTTGCCCTGCTTCATCTTGTACTACAAGGCCAAAAAGTGAAAGCATTAGTCGCTCAGTCATATCTGACTCCAAGCCAAACTCGCCTGTTATTCTGGATATCTCTTGACTTTCTACTTTTCCATAGGCCGTTGCAATATTAAATGGTCAAATCATTACTCAAACCAGGTGCTGACCTTCTTCCTTAAATTGCAGGACTCTTCCCAGCACTTTACCACTGCTCAGTAAAACTACTAGGATATTGCCTGTGAGGGAGTACTTTGATCTACTATAAGCTACTGTCATTCATTTGAACCCCATGGGAGAGTCATATAACAGATAAAATTAAAATAATTTCTAGCAAAAAGCACCTCTAAAGTTGAGGCAGGGGGATAAAAGCAATGAGAAGGACAAAAACTGAATATACTAATCTTGACAACCAAGGATAGAGTTTGGACTAGAGATACTAAACCAAGGGCATAAAAATGAAACAAAATAACAGGAATTAAAAAAATAAAAACTCACACCATCAAAAAAAAGGGCACAATATGGATTTGGGAAAGCCCAGAAAGGAAATAAACACCAATACAGTATACCAACGCATATATATGTAATTTTAAAAGATGGTAACGATAACCCTATATGCAAAGCAGAAAAAGAGACACAGATGTGTAGAACTGACTTTTGGACTCTGTGGGAGAAGGCGAGGTTGGGATATTCTGAGAGAATAGAACTGAAACAAGTATACTATCAAATGTGAAACAGATCACCAGCCCAGGTTGGATGCATGAGACAAGTGCTCAGGGCTGGTGAACTGGGAAGATCCAGAGGGATGGGATGGGGAGGGAGGCGGGAAGGGGGATCGGGATGGGGAACACATGTAAATCCATGGCTGATTCATGTCAATGTATGGCAAAAACCACTACAATACTGTAAAGTAATTAGCCTCCAACTAATAAAAATAAATGGAAAAAAAATTGTTTCATATGATTAATATAAAGACACTGATGAAGAGTTACATACAGGGTTAAAGGAGTAAATGAGGTACAGTCAGGCATTCAGATACTAGCAATGCTAGGGTGCCATTACAATCTGTACACATGAAAAGAAGAGGGCAGAAAATATTTTAAAATTCCTCAGTGAGAACTTGAACTAGTGGAGGAAGCTGCAGTTGTAGAAAGAAGCAGCTGCACAGAGAAAAATGCATACTCAAGGCAAAAAAGAATGAAGACTCTCTCTTTACTCTCTCCTTCTAATCTCACATTAGTGCTCATTTTTTGTTAAACCTTATAAGAATCCAGAAAGCAAGAGGCCCTTGGTGATGCTGTCCATAGTGGTTGACCCCTGATGGTTAAGTGGATAAGAACCAAATACGTGGGGTGGGTAAGCAGAAAAGAACAACCACATAATTCCATTGCTCATATTTTCAAGGTTTACCACAAAGAAAAGAAAAAAAAAGATGTATTTGCTGGTCTTTTATAGTCACTTTTTACAAACTCATTAAGTAACTACAAGTGTCTAGTAACTATAATGAATCTAGAAGATCCATTTCCAATCTGACAAATCAGTACAATGTCCAGGCTTTGGAAGACAGAATCACATTGTCAATGGTATTGTTGATTCAAAACAAAAGACACTGTTGTTTGGGGAATTTACATTGCCTCACATTCGTCACATTCATTGGTACTGAATATCATCTTTTTTTTCTTTTATTTTCCATTTATTTTTATTTGTTGAAGGCTAATTACTTTACAATAATGTAGTGGTTTTTGCCATACATTGACATGAATCAGCCATGGATTTACATGTGTTCCCCATCCTGAACGCCCCTCCTGCCTCCCTCTCCATCCCATCCCTCTGGGTCTTCCCAGTGCACCAGCCCTGAGCACCCATCTCATGCATCCAACCTAGGCTGATAATCTGTTTCACCCTTGATAGTATACTTGCTTCAATGCTGTTCTCTCTGAACATCCCACCCTCACCTTCTCCTACAGAGTCTAAAAGTCTGTTCTGTACATGTGTCTCTTTTTCTGTTTTGCTTATAGGGTTATCATTACCATCTTTTTAAATTCCATATATATGCATTAGTATACTGTATTGGTCTTTATCTTTCTGGCTTATTTCACTCTGTATAATGGGCTCCAGTTTCATTCATCTCATTAGAACTGATTCAAATGAATTTTTTTAATGGCTGAGTAATATTCCACAGTGTATATGTACCACAGCTTCCTTATCCATTCGTCTGCTGATGGGCATCTAGGTTGCTTCCATGTCCTGGCTATTATAAACAGTGCTTGATGAACATTGGGGTACACGTGTCTCTTTCAGATCTGGTTTCCTTGGTGTGTATGCCCAGGAGTGGGATTGCTGGGTCATATTATCATCTTTTATTTCATATTTCATTTAATATGCTCATGTTTATGTCCTACTTAAGGTTGTAGTGAACACATTTTATTTTGTAAAGCCTTTGCTTATAGATGGAAAATTTAAAGTAACTAAATATCTTTTCCTTTTGGGGACAATTTAAATATAACTTAAATTTGGAAAAGCATGACCCAGTTCCTGCAAGGGGAGTACTATCTGATCTCTCGAATAGATAATTTACTTTCCTAAGGATGTAGTGGCACAACATCAAAATGTCTATATATATATATTTTTTTATTTTTAGGCTCATAAAGGTTACTAGATATAGAAATGGTGAAATCTGTCTTGATAAGCCAGAAATGAAGGAAGCAGAGAGCTGACAGATCTCCAGTTTCCACACTATTTTTAATACATTTTCCTTTGATATTTTCCCTTTCCCTTCATATGATATTTCCATATAATTTCATATGATATTTCCTATTTCCCTTCTCCAGGGGATCTTCCCAACCCAGGGATCAAACCCATGCCTCCCACATTGCAGGCAGATTCGTTACCAGCTGAGCCACAAGTTCAGTTCACTCAGTCGTGTCTGACTCTGCGACCCCATGAACCGTAGCACGCCAGGCCTCCCTGTCCATCACCAACTCCCGGAGTCCACCCAAACCCATGTCCAGTGAGTTGGTGATGCCACCCAACCATCTCATCCTCTGTCGTCCCCTTCTTCTCCTGCCCTCAGTCTTCCCCAGCATCAGGGTCTTTTCAAATGAGTCAGCTCTTCACATCAGGTGGTCATAGTACTGGAGTTTCAGCTTCAACATCAGTCCTACCAGTGAACACCCAGGACTGATCTCTTTTAGGATGGACTGGTTGGATCTCCTTGCAGTCCAAGGGACTCTCAAGAGTCTTCTCCAACACCGCAGTTCAAAAGCATCAATTCCTCTGTGCTCAGCTTTCTTTACAGTCCAACTCTCACACCCATACATGACTACTGGAAAAACTATAGCCTGACTAGACAGACTTTTGTTGACAAAGTAATGTCTCTGCTTTTCAATAAGCTGTCTAGGTTGGTCATAACTTTCCTTCCAAGAAGTAAGTATCTTTTAATTTCATGGATACAATCACCATCTGCAGTGATTTTGGAGCCCAGAAAAATAAAGTCAGCCACTATTTCCACTGTTTCTCCATCCATTTGCTACGAAGTGATGGGACCGGATGCCATGATCTTAGTTTTCTGAATGTTGAGCTTTAAGCCAATTTTTTCACTCTCCTCTTTCACTTTCATCAAGAAGCTCTTTAGTTCTTCTTCACTTTCTGCCATGAGGGTGGTGAGCCACAAGGGAAGCCCTCATATGATAGTATTATGAGATTTTTAACTTTAATTGTTTAATGAGTCTCCTCTTTCAATGTCTGACATTAACAATATGTATGCTGAGTCGCTTAGTCGTGTCCAACTCTCTGCGACCCCATGGACTGTAGCTCACCAGGCTCCTCTGTCCATGGAGATTCTCCAGGCAAGAGTACTGGTGTGGGTTGCCGTGCCCTCCTCCAGGGGATCTTCCCAACCCATGGATCAAACCCAGGTCTTCCACACTGCAGACAGATCCTTTACTGTCTAAGCTACCAGAAAAGCAATAATATATTCATCAAGAACTTCTATTAATGGCTTTTTTTTTTAGATTATAAAGTTAAACTAAAAGTATAGTAGAAATAGTATTGTATATGAGAGGAGAATTTATCTAAGATTAAATCCTGACCAGTCCTTTTTTTCAAACCTTCCCCCAGTACCCACAAATAAACCTGCTCACCAACTCATATTCTTTCTTTCTGACTCATAAGTTTGTGCAATGACAGCAGTATTTGGTAGTGAATAGCCTCTTCTCCCTTCTAAGATTAAAGCAGATATTGCTGATTCATGAGGAGTTGTTCTTATTGAATAGAGATGCAGCCAAAGATTTCTTTTCATCATTTTCTGTAACCAGAATGAATTTGAAGGTAGTTGCAAAAAAGTTGAAACTTACTTTTCTTCTTTGGGCTAGTAACTCAGTTTTATAAAAATTTGGATTTTTGGTGATAAACTGAAATTAGAATACCTATATTTAATAATATTTGCTTATATTTTCATAAGATGAAGTAGGTAAAGTGTCTGACACTCTGCAGGCACTTTATAAATGTCAACGACTTTCTCCTTCAACCATCAGTACCATAAAAAATAGCTACTTAAACTACTTCATTGTTTCTATACCATGTCACTACATAATAGCTTTTATACTAATAATTCTTATATTTCATTTACATAATTAAGTGTACCAAAGCTAACATAAAATTTAGTGAACTACTAATTAACCATACAGTAGAGATTATACATATGTGTATACACACATTTGAACTCTTGGCACTCTAGTGTGTTGTCTTAGTTCTTTTTTAACACCAGTCTCTTCCAGGAAGCTCTGGTATTGTGTAAATGTTAAGTGCCCCAGAAATATTTTAGAATTGAATAGCTGAAGTAACTAAATATGCTTAATTACTTAATTTAGTTCTTTAGTTTTTAATTATGTTGTGGTACAACATCGAAATGTCTGTATTTTTTTTTTATCTTCAAGCTCATAAAGATTACTAGATATAGAAACAGTGAAATCTGTCTTGATAAGCCAGAAATGAAGGAAGCAGAGAGCTGACTGATCTCCAGCTCCTACCCTATTATTAATACATTTTCATATGATATTTTCCCTTTCCATTTATATGATATTTTCATATCATTTCACATGATATTTCCCTCATATCATATTTCATATGATAAACATAACTAAATATGTTTAGTTACTCCAACTATTCAATTATAATATATCTCTGGGGCACTTAGCATTTACACAATATCAGAGCTCCCTGGAAGAAACTGATGTTAAAAATGTACTAACGCAACACACTCGAGTTCCAAGGGTTCAAATATTGAGAGAGGAAACAGATACATAAATCAAATCCATTCAGCAACTCTGTTGAGGTTTCCATTGCTTTTTATATTGGTTTTAACAAATTTTTCCTCTTCCTCAGTCAATCTATATAGGTTGATCTCGTCTTATATTAAATGTCACTATCCTAGTCATAGTCAAATTAGAATAACAAGTTGACCTTAATGGAATACTCAGGAATTACCTATTTTTCACAGAATTGCTTCATGCAACTCTAGGTGTTTTAACTTTGTACCTTCCAAGTTGTTTTTCAAAGTTCAGATGACATTATAAATATTCTGTTCCTCTAATTTTCTAATTGTTACATGTTGAAAATCTTTCATTTGTGCCTATATGCATACATACTCTTCTAGAATAGTGTCAACTCTATAATGTAAAAATAAACACGTCCCCAACTCCCTCATAACTCACAAGTGCACATAACTGTAATAAAATCAGCATGGCCATATTATTATGCACTGCCATGATGCTTCCTCCTCTTCAATTTTCCAACCCCCCCACCTTTTCAAATGTGCTATTTCAGATCTATCTGGAATAATAAATTGGCTAATACTGACCCATAAATCTATACAGCATGCTGCCTTAACTACACCAAGACCAGGCGGAGGCTTTGAAATTACTTCTTATATGTACTTGATTAAATTCTTAGCCAAGGGCCATTCTTCTCCCCTACCACTCTATGGGGAAGAGACAGTCATTTTCTTCTTCCAGTTACAAGAGTTTTTCAAGAAGGAACAAGTGGTCTGTGATTTTGATTGCTACAGAGAGGTCTAGTCAAGTAAGTACTTACAAGAGACCATTGAATTTGTTAATTAGTAGGTCGTTGGTGAATTGAGCCCTCAAAAACTGTAGTTTCAGCAAATTGGTAGGAGGAAAAAATAGAAGAGAGTAAGCTGAGACTGAAAGAAAAAGCAGTAGAGGCAACAGTACTATTTTGAGAATTTTCCAGTGAACAAACTGAAAGAGAGAGAATGGAGACTGGGTCAATACTGATTTCCACAGTTGACACTTTGATATCAAATTGGAGAATGTTTAGTATTCATGACTAATAAGCCATTATGGGTGTTTCTACTTTTTAAAGAGCCTGAACTTTAAACATATGTTATAAATAGAGGCAGCTTGTACAGGAACCAACTTCTTTTTTGGAATGGTTAGGTAATTGGTGTATCTTCATTGGACAGTGTGTACAAAGTATTTTGAATGTTGGTCTGATTTTTTTCTTGAGACTTGTTTGTATGTCTAAACCGTTATCAAACTCCTAGGACTGGTTGGGATGTCTACCACACCATTATCTCTTCAATGTTAGGGGTGGAAGAAGTACCCCTTAGGTCTCTGTGAGAGTAGTAGGATAGCCCCGTAGAAAGGAAGAAAAAAAAAAAAAATGAAAGCTTTGAAAGTTTTGGCAAGGTCCCAATGGCCTGAGAGACGAGGTTTTTAACAGGACAGCCCAAGTCTCATAGAATTGGGACTCTAAGTTAATCTCATCTCCATCCTAACTGCAGTCCATGTATTCCTCCTTGGCAGGCATGGAAACAAACTGGTAACTCAGGACAGCTTCCTTTCCTCATACCAAGTATAGTGGTAATGGATTGGCAGCAGTCATCCTGTCTCATCTCTTTTGTGGTTTTCCACTGTCTAGGACCTCTACAAAACCTCACTCATTGCTATGTCCTAAAGCAACCATCCGTGCCTATAAACACTGCACAATGAAAGCAGGTGTGAGGCAACACAGCCATGGATCCCCAGAGAATGTAGGTCTAGTTCACCTCAGTCCTGGCCCTGCCCTGTTGCTTGCTGGGAAACCACAGTCAAATCACCTAACCACAGAATTTTAAGTCTCCTCATCTATGACACAGAGGTAATGGTACTATCTTTGTCCTAGGGTTCTTATGGAAAATAAATGATCTCTATTAGAAACATCTATAACCTAGCCAATGGCATGGAGTAAATAAAAAAGCTATTAAAACTGTCTGCTCTCTTATTTTTGTCTATTGTCTACCTATATTAAAATAAACTAATACACATTTTTTCTAATATTTACCAAGGTGTAATTCATATTTGATCACTGAACAACTGTGTGTTCATTGTTCAGACCACATGAAAAGAAAATACAAAAGTCTTTGGGCAAATCTACAGAAAAATAACCCTGGCCAAGATTAAGAATATCCATGGGCCATAAAAAAAAAAAACATATCAGTGTATGTCTATGTGTACAGAACTGTACATATTATATTTATGCCTTTGTTAGATACATTTATAAAAATAAAAATTACAGAAGGTGAAAAATGAGAAGAAATCAGCATTATTAGATAGTAAAAGATGAGATGGTTTCTGATTACATTGTTTCAAAACAAGCTTATATGTATAGAGTACCATTTCCAATTATATTCTATAAAATATGTCTGCAATTGCTTCTTTAGGAAATGAAAGCATCATCAAATGTGACTGGAAAACGAGTTATGCCCTTTGCTCTCAAGGAAATTTGGAAGGCACGTTATATTAAATAATTTGAGACCAAAATTTAAAGAGGAACATGATTAATTTTATCAAGTATTTACCCCCAAGCATTGAAATGTCACAATACTAATATATTGTACAAAGCACTCCATAAGAAGTTGAACTAGTTAGAAACAGGATTTCTTATTCCATCTCTGACCAGGCACTCTAAAAACTTTCTGAATGTATAAAACCTGTGCTCTTACTAAAAACTCACATGGATGGAGAGTAGATACTTGACTGTAATAGTAAAGATAATGGAGGAAAAGACACAAAGAACAAGATCAAACTATGCTTTGTACAGGTCAGTGGTCAGGACTATGAGGAAAAGCCAACTTGTTAGAGGAGTCTAGTTTCCTTTTTTATAGTATGCAAATATAGTCTGTCATTCTGCCTCAGAGAGTGTTTCATTTCTGGTAAAAATTTGTTTATACTTTGCACTCTTTCCACAGTTTCTAGAAGTGAGTTAGGAGGAGCCAAGGTCATCTGCTGGTTCTTATAGCTCTGACTCCATAACCCTTAGTGAAATTCACCATTGGAGATGTCTTCATGCTGAGCTATTACACTGCAATTTGACACTACTTTGTTGAAAAAGAAAAACAAATTACATGACTGTGCTGTTTAGAAAGCAGCACTTCCAGACAAAATCTCCTTTGATGTCTTCTATTCCATAGTGATTGAAACATTTACAATATCCATTTTAAGCAAAAAGCTGTTGGCCATGGTTTGGCACCAATTACAACTTTGAAACCCATATATGTGTTTCTTTCATCATTATGGTTTTTGAGATTGAAAATGCTTTTGCAACCTTAAGAAATTTAGTTGAACTTTTATCTTTTCCCTAGTATATCATTCCAAAGGAGAAGTTTTATTCTGCAACAGAAGGCGAATCTAGGTATCTTCTCTATTAAAAATCAGAGGAATTGGTTTATCTGCACATTATTCATTATTTTATTGATTTATTTAGTGTTAGCAAATTGAGTTTCAAAGATAAAAGGTGTAGACTTTCTATCCCCTCAGATATTATAGATTAATATGACATAGTTTTATCAAAATAATTCCAGGGAAGCATATGGAGCATCATAATAGAAGAAAGTACCATGTGCCAAAAATTGTGGTAGCACAAAGGTTGAAATAAGCAGTTCTTAGTGTAGAAGGGGCTAAAGCATGGAATGTAAACTGGTGTTGACAGAAGACAGTCTTCATAGAGATTACTGAGATGGAGCTTAACAGGTCAAAAGGTTTTTTGATGTTGTTAAGATGTGAAAGGCAGAGAAATCACAGAATCATGTGCAATGCACAGACAGGATTTCACAATTATTAAAATATAAAAGTTAGGTGATAGGATATAAAAGTATTACATTTGTAAACTGAAAAAGTAACTTATAAATTAAATATATCTGTATGATTTAGATGGCACGTACATAGTTTCAAGATGACATAGATTTAAATCTTGGGAATCTAGATATTTTGTTGAATTGTCAACTTGATCCAGTACACAGAATCATTAACTGATCTGGAATATTGAAGAAATATGTAGTTAGATGAAAACATGATGTAAGTTTTGATGTTGTCATGTTTGAGGTACCTTTGTATATGCAGATGGATTATCTACTGGAGGAATTAAATATTTTAAACTAACTCTCACAAAATAGGTATTGTCTATAAACAGTGGAAATTTATTGTATGATGTAGGGAGCCCAAATCTTCTGCTCTGCGACAACCTAGAGGGGTGGGAGGTAGATTCAAGAGGGAGAGAACATACTTATACCTATGACTGATTCATGTTGCTATATGGCAGAAACCAACAAAAATATTGTAAAGCAACTTTCATCCAATTAATTTTTTTTTAATTTACAAGATACAATATAATTTTAATGAACAATTGTATATCTATTTTAAGGTAGGTGCCTTAATAGATTCTAGGAATATACTTTGTGAACAGAGGTAACATGTTTGTTCTCTTTCTTTGGAGTTGGCAATTTACTGGGTGCAGAGAAAGATGCTTCCATGTGCATTGCACAGCATGCTCTTGAAGGCTATTCAATTCTTATCTTTCTTTAGATCTGTTTTACAAAAACTCTGTAAGTTGTAGATATCTGATAGCAGTGAAAAATAATTACTGCCAATAGATATGAAAATTCTTTCCAATTCAGTCCGTTTAGTTGACTTCCATCAGGCACCACGTAAACACCCTTCACTGCTTCCATATCCACACTCATTTTGAAATTCCTAAACAATGAACGTGCTCTTTGGAATCTCCGTTAACTTGGTTAAAACATCATCTTCACAATTCATTACATAAAATCCTAAACATATTTATTTTTTACACTCATTGGACACTTTGTTTTGAAAAGTATCTTTTCACACAGAGAGTATATACACTGAATATACACTGACAATGATACATCCTTTGAAATGAACCACAACTCTAATTTGTTAGTAAACCACAAGGACACAGCCTTTGTTCTCCTCAGGAGATAGTACAAAGATGACGATAAGAAAGTTTGGTGGCAGCTAGCCAGATAAATTATGAGAGGGTTCAAAGAGAAGAAACAGAAAGTTTAAAGACTTAGATGCAAATAAAGAAGGTGCTGAATTAAAGGAATGGATTTTAAATTGGATGGAAGAAAGAAAGAGGGAGTTTCAAATATACAAAAAAAAAAAAAAAAGTCAAAACCAGACACTCCAGCTCTTTCAAGATATATACTCGCTCTTAAAGGAAATAAAATGGCATTCAAAATGCAATGTAATGATGAATTTTATCTTTTTTCCCCACTCTAGATGCTGATAGGGGGGAAAAAATGGTGGCAGGTGGATACATGGAAACTGATTAGATAAGTAGAAAAGGAAATGGCTTCTCTGGTGGTTCAACAGTAAAGAATCCACCTGTAACGAAGAAGACAGAAGAGACGTGGGTTCGATCCGTGGGTGGGGAAGATCCCCTAGGGGAGGGTATGGCAGCCCACTCCAGTATTCTTGCCTGGTGAACCCCATGGACAGAGAAACCTGGCAGTCTACAGTCCATGGAGTCACAAAGAATTGGACATGACTGAAGTGACTGAACATACATGCATGCAGAAAAGAAATACTACATAGACATTTATAATAACAGCATCTTGAACAAACAGTTAATATATATTTATTAAATGAATGAGTATAACATAAAGAATTCAAAATATCCTAGAATTCTGAATTATGCAATTTAATGACAGGCAGTGTTATCTACTGACATAGAGTTTATGGTATAAGAAAGTCTTAAATATATTTAATGGTGACAATATATAATAAATAGTGATAATATAAAATAAAGATAAAAGTTAAAAATAAAGACTGAAGAAGGAATAATCAATAACGCTCATCTGAAGAAAACAGAATATATGCTACAAAGTTCAGGATGAAAAGACTGCATCCCTTCTCCACAGTACAAGTACATATGACTTGGGAGTTTCAACATGGAGACATCACACAAAGAACATCAAGTAAGTGAGATTAGAAAATTAGAGAAACTAGTCGAAATGATTCATCATGGTCTTAACTTTACAAAGGAAAAAGTGAAATGACAACTTCTGTTCAATAAGGAGAAAGTAGAAAGTGAAAGTGAAGTTGCTCAGTCGTGTCCAACTATTTGCGACCCCATGGACTGCACCCTGCCAGGCTCCTCCGTCCATGGAATCTTCCAGGCAAGGATACTGGAGTGGGGAGCCATTTCTTTCTGCAGGGGATGTCCCCAACCCAGGGATTGAACCCGGGTCTCCTGCATTGCAGGTAGACTCTTTACCATCTAAGCCTCCAGGGATGCCCTTCCAAAAATTGAAAGTAGGAGAAAGTAGGGAGATAAATATATTGATGGGGCTGATGAAGTTAAAGAGCAGGTGAAATGAGAGACTGAGCAGGCAGGCTGGTCACAGAAAGGACTTATGAATTAGTGAAACACAGACACAGGAGTTTCTGACAGAAAGAGGGGTTTTTTCTCATTTCAGTCCCCACTCCCATTCTACAATTCACCAGCTCCAGGACATTAAGCTGATTGCTTCATACCTCTGAAGCCTCTTTCCACCCCTCCACCATTAAAATGGCATATCAATCAGTCAGTCACTCAGTCATGTTGACTCTTTGTGACCCCATGGACTGCAGAACACCAGGCCTCCCTGAGTTTATTCAAACTCATGTCCATTGAGTTGGTGATGCCATTTCAACCACCTCATCCTCTGTCATCCCCTTCTCCTCCAGCCTTCAATCTTTCCTGGCATCAGGATCTTTTCCAATCAGTCAGTTCTTTGCATCAGGTGGCCAAAGTACTGGAGTTTCAGCTTCAGCATCAGTCCTTTCAATGAATATTCAGGACTGATTTCCTTTAGGATAGACTGAATGGATCTTCTTGCAGTCCAAGGGACTCTCAAGAGTCTTCTCCAACACCACAGTTCAAAAGCTTCAATTCTTTGGTGTTCAACTTTCCTTATAGCCAAACTCTCACAACCATACAAGACTAAAATACAAGAAAAAAATAGCTTTGACTAGATGGACCTTTGTTGGCAAAGTAACATCTCTGCTTTTTAATATGCTGTCTAGGTTGATAATAACTTTTCTTCCAAGGAATAAGCATCTTCTAATTTCATGGGTGCAGTCACCATCTGCAGTGATTTTGGAGCCCAAAACAATAAAGTCTGTCACTGTTTCCCCATCTATTTGCCATAAAGTGATGGGACCAGATGCCACGATCCTAGTTTTCTGAATGCTGCATTTTAAGTCAACTCGTTCACTCTCCTCTTTCACTTTCATCAAGAGACTCTTTAGTTCTTCTTTGCTTTCTGCCATGAAGGTGGTCTCATCTGCATATCTGAGGTTATTGATATTTCTCCCAAAAATCTTGATTCCAGCTTGTGCTTCTTCCAGTCCAGCGTTTCTCATGATGTACTCTGCATATAAGTTAAGTAAGCAGGGTGACAATATACAGCCTTGACGTACTCCTTTCCATATTTGGAACCAGCCTGCTGTTCCATGTTCAGTTCTAACTGTTGCTTCCTGACCGTATACAAATATATCAGGAGGCAGGTAAGGTGGTCTGATATTCCCATCTCTTTAAGGATTTTCCACAGTTTGTTGTGATAAAATGGCATAAACCAGTGTTTTTAAAATTACAGTTTTATCAGAATCATCTGGATAGTACAGAATCCAGAGACTGTTTTTTTTTATCTGAGTTTGAGCCTCAGAGTATACATTTTCAACCAGTTTCCAAAGAAAGTAAGGTCACAATTTTATCAGTACTGCTATGAACTGGGCTATCTCACAGATAGCATAAACTAGAGAGATAATGTATAAACATTTTACTTGGTATACAGCATGTAATCAAGTATCAGTTACTTTTCTCTTCTCAAAGAATATTTACTAACTGATATTATAGGAACAGGTGAAGTATCAAAATGTAAAGAACTGTAATAAGTGTATTAGTAGACGGAATTCTAACTACCCAAGTAAATTGCATCTGAGTTACTTTCAAGTTTTTACTTTTGACATTCCCAATTTCTCTTAGTCAAGTGATGAGAGGGCACGGAGTGAAACAATATGGCAAAAGGAGACTTCACAAATATTTCAGAGGCATTTTGGTCTAAGCATTGATTTAGTATATCACTGAGATAATATGGTTTTCAGAATTATTCTTTTATTCCCAAACCATTTATCTTATATTCTTTTGCCAAATACCTCTTCACTCTGATAATTCCTATTCCTATATAACCACTGTAACCAATAGCTACATAATTCTTGTTCTGCTATTGTGCACCCCCTACAGATCCAACTCAATTTGTTTATAGTTCATAAATAATTACAACAAATACAAACTAAGCTTTAACGAAGCAATAAAAAGAGGCTAATTACCTCTAGACTTCATTGAGCTAAGAGTATTGATTCTATGTTGTTTCCTTCCAAAAAGACTGGGTGATGCTAAAAAAAAAAAAAAAAGAAAACAGATGCAAGTAATAAAACTGCTAACACAGAATGCTTATAAAGAATGCTATGGAAATAATGAAGAACAATACATACTATTATTATATGTGTGTGTGTGTGTGTGTGTGTGTGTGTGTGTGTGTATAGTCGCTTAAATTCAGTATTCAATTTAGCTCAGATTAGGTACAGGCAAAACTATAGTGGTTTTATATAATTCTAAATATATAATAAAGGGAAAAAAAATCAATGCCTCAGGATAATTAGTATTATTTCCTAGAAATGACTTTTAAAAGGAACTTATGGCTTCAGACCTTATTCAGTAGATACTGAACAAAACAACAGAAAATGCAGTTGAAAGTACTTTTGCAGCTGAATTCAGGTCATATAAAGTGAATGTGGAATTTAACCTGGGCTCAATGATCCCAGAGATTACTGAAGCTTAAACACTTCTGCCCCCATCCAACACACACAGTTCTGCATTCCAGAACGAGCTAATAGCAAAAGACACACCCTTCTCTATATGACTTACTGTCCATTCTTGTTCACAGCTCCTGTAAATTCAAGTTTGCCTTCTTTATCTGCCTCCATAGAACCCCAAATCCATTTCCTTTTCTTTGAGACCTTCCTTAAAAATGATCATCTTTCTATACAATAATCTGAATAAAACAATCTCCTTAATCATCTAGGCCATATGGCCAGTCACATATCTTCATGTTGTACAGGAACTGAGAATAAAATATTAAAGCATTGTTTTCTTTTCAGGGTCTCTATCTTGTTCACTTGGCTAACTTCTTTTCTCTATTTAAAAAAACATTTAGAAAACAGGTCAGACATCTAATTCCCATTACTTTAGAAAAGTTTAATTTTTACACATCTATTTTGTGAGCCTTGTGGCCTTAATGATTCCCAAGGCCTCATGTTTCTATCTGTATATACTTACTATTCTAAGTCTAAGAAAATAGCAAGTATAATTTTTGAAAAGGTGAAGGAATAATGAGGTCAAATTTAAGAAAGAATAAAGAAAAAAAAAGAATAGCTTCAGGTTTTTGTTCTCTCCAGGTGTTTGGTCTTGAATTGCTAATCTTCACAAAATTTTCCATCTATGAGTTTAGCATTTTATGGTGGTCATCTCCACCAAAATGAGTTCATCATGACACTCCCATTTGCATATTCTGGTTTACTGATTGTACTGCCCGTGCTTTACTGGTGAAAATGAATTATGAACAAAGAGTTCTGCTCTCAACATTTATAATTAGGGTGCTAGCACTTACTGTGCTTAGGTTTACTTTTCAATTCTCTTTTTAACTTCATTGTCCAACTTACATATTTTACACACTTCATCCTTCAGAAAACATAACAGATTTTCTTCACTGGTTTCCTTTCCATTTGAAACTAAAATGAGCTATTACAGAAAACAGAGACAAGACAATATTCACAAGAGAAATGTTTTAGCCTTCCAGTCTTAGCTGGACTTCTGCTCAGGTGCCTTAACCAAGACCTCTGTAGAGTCAGTCCCAACCAGGTCCCATGTTTTCTCCTCATTCAGCCTTCAATCCTATTACCAAATATTTGATTCTCATTCTCAAAATTTTACGCAAAACTATATAAGCTAAGAGAATGTGACACCACTGAACAATATGGAGCATTCCACTTGTTTTCTGATGTAGAAATTAATCTGCCACCAACACACAAAACTTCAACTGGTATAGGAGTCAGGATTTGCTTTTTACTTCTTATATTTAATATTAACCATTGCTATACATTCTTATTCTCACAATTTGTTGCATGACAGCAGGTTTACTTCTTACAAAGCTTGGTGACTTGTATTTGCTGGACTAAAAGGAAGCATGACCTCTGTTTCATCCTAACACAATCATCCACCATAGTAACTAGAGCTATTGTAGGTGGTCCATAAATAACTTTGAAAGAAAAAATAAATCATGCTCTGTATCAGCTCTGCGAATGTTATTTTCATTCACATTACAACCAGACCTCAAGAATGGCATTTTCCTACTGTTTAGTTATGTTGCAAAGAACACAGAAAAAAATAGAGGTGTATAAAAGGAGATGGAAGTTTTAGCAAAATATTCCAAAACCAAGCATTTATAACACTGCATGTAAGTATCATAATGATAATTACTATATATTACTATATATTTAATATAAACATTTCATAAAGATGCCAAAAGAAATATGAAAATATTTTAACCACTCTAACCGCAGGCATTTTTATTGGTCATTTCACCATCAACATATGCTCACTTTCAGTCTAATATTTTACTTGTCAAGTTGATAGCCAAGTTGAAATTATTCTTGGGTAAAATATACCATCACCTTACAAATATTCAATTAAATTCGAGTTAGTCATAGTTTTGATGTGCACATTGATGCAGGAGGGAGCACCTGAAACATTAGATAGTTGCCAGTTATAAGTATTCCTTTCAAACTATAAATTTTTAGCTAAAGTCAAATTAAATGCTTTTGCTGAGAACTCATTGTTCAAGTTGTTTACAGTCAATAAATCTCCTTAGAAAGTATTATTCATGTTGTTAAAGAGTTGAATGAAAGAAAAAGATATGTAATTAGTATAATGACCTGGGAAAAATATTATTATGAATAGAAATCTGTCATTAGGGAAACCCAACTATTGATGGGCTTATTTGTAACCTTAATTTTAAAACTCTAGATTTAAAAAAGAAAAAAAGCAAAAAAAAGCTATTAAGTACCTAAAGATATATCTAAAGAACAGTACCTAAAGATATAAACATTCCCCTTTATTTAACTTAGGTAGATTGTAATTTAAAAACAATTATCCCCATATACACCTTGGTTTAGATTTCACATAGCTTATTTTTGACTACAGAAAAATAAGTAAAAATGAGTATCTTCAATAAACTTTGGAATGCAATCATGAGCTATTTATTGAATCTACTAGGCTATCTTACAGTGATAAAAGGATATTCCCTTCGGCAGACTGTTCACTTTTCCCACAGAAAGAAAAGGAGTAATTACTAAGGATCTCACAATATTGTTTTTGATAATATCAACAGAAAAAGCTCCCAGTACCCACCCCAGGGGAGGTGGTTAGATAATTTATATGCTACCTATGCTATAAAATACCGTGAAGCATTTCAAATGAATAGAGTAGATATACATGTACTAAAATGCAAACAGAAACATGATAGATTTTAAAAAGACATGAATCCTGTATTCAATATCTGTAAGGAAAATAAAATCAAGTGCGTGTGTGTATGCAATAGAATGAATACAAATCTCTACTTCAAATTCCTGCTTCAAAAAAAAACTTTAAAAAATCTTTTCTGTAATTCAGTTTAATCTTTACGTTGCCTGTAGGTAAAACTTTAATCTCAATCAATTTGAGAGTACATCAATCTGTTTAGCCTACCACTCTCCCTTACAGTTTTCATATAACCCTGGGATCTTCCATAGGGTGAAGGCACTGATAAAAAGTGAACATCTAACCCTTATTCCTTGGCAGGTATCCATGCTGGAGTATATTAGGATTTATTCATCATTTATCTGATCTTCTGTTGTCACTACACAGGGCTAGAATTTATGGTTCCCTTGACTTTTGAGTAAGGAAGTTCAGGAATGCTTATGCTGCAAAATTATCTATCTGTGTCAGACACAGCCAGGTAGTTACTCTCCTTACAGAAGTAAAAAACAAAACCAAAGCAGGGGTGGAGAAAACAAATTACTCTTTCCTCCCTCAGTTTAATATCAGCCAAAATTAGTTCAAGCTAAAGTGGGTACAGGGTAGAAATATAGACACATTCTAACTAAATTTGTTACTAAAATGTTCTTTGTAAAGGCTACACCCTTTTAATACAAGGCAGATTTTTTTTTTTTTTTTTTTTTTTTTTTTCCATTTAGAGCTCAAGAGAGACTGTGGCAAAGAAATTCTTTCAAACCACTTGACAAATTTAAGTGGAATCCGGAAAGTCCAGCACAAAATATCTAATAATGAGCTAAGAAGCTGATCATAAATTATGGCTGTCACAGATTTTAGAAGATTAGAAAACATGCCAAACAGAATAAATAATAGGAAAACCAAACAGTCCCATATCTACTAAAATACAAATATGAAATTAAAATATTTATAAATGATCAAATTCCAGCTGTCTTCTCTGCCAAATTCCACATATATATAAAATCAGAGTTTTTATACATACACACAGACATACACATCTGTTTCTTGCTTGATTTTACGAGGTCAGAAAATTCTCAATTTCAAAATCTTACTAGGATATCAAAAGGACAACAATCAGAGGCAATGGCAACCTCTCTCATAATCATAGCTGAAAGTCCTAACCAATGTATTATCAAATTGAATCTATCTACGTATGAGAATAATAATATATGCATCATGACCAACTGCAGTTACAACCAAAAGAATACATGAGCAAAAGTCACTTAATTCACCATAGAAACAGAAAAATGGGTAAAGACTAACTTACTTCAAAGAATATGGAAAACTAATTTGATAAAATTGAATATTAATTAATGATAAAAATCTGCCATTGGCAACAACAAGGGGATTACACTAAGTGAAATAAGACAAAGAAGACAAATTCTGGACGATCTCTCTCTTATGTAGAATCTAAAAAATAAATAAACCATATTCATGAATTCATAGAAAAGACTGGTGGTTGCCAGAAGCAAAGGAGGTGGAAGAAATGGGTGAACTGTTTTTGTTTTTCTCTTTACTAGTTTAAATAAATTGAAAAAAAAGTGCTCATTGGTTCAAAGAGAATTAATAAGGTTTATGAGACATGGGGTCTCTTTATATAAGGTAACTAAAATGAAAAGCTGCTAGCAAACTAGACTAAAACTATGTTATATTATGTAAAGAGGTGTATGCTTATCAGGGGTCAGAAAGCTTGCAGCCATTTTAGAATTCTAAAAATAATAAAATTTAGAATTCTTATTGGTACATTTAAAAATTGCCAGCATTCAATATATTCAATGGTGAAATATTTTTTCCTTAAGATTGAGAAGGAAACATGCATGTCCATTCTCACAACTTCTATTTAAAAATCCAACTCCTATCTAACTCAATAAAGCAAGAATAAGAAATGGAAATCACAAAGATTAAAGAGAAAAAATTAAATGTCAGTTTTGCAACATCAAGATTGTATACATAAAAATTTTTAAGTAATATCCCCCCAAAACTGTTAGAATCAATTCCTGAAGTGTGCTAAATTAAATACCAATATACAAAATTCAAGTGTAGTTCAAATACCATTAGAAAACATTTAAAAATGAAATTAATAAACAAAATCATTTATCGTAACTTCAAAAAACTTCAATACCTAAAAATAAACCTAATGAATACTGTTCAAACATTCACCTAAAAAAAAAAACCTATAAAATAGTGAAAATAAATGAAGCCTATATGTTTTCACTACCCATGTTCATAGACTGGAATGCTCAATATTTATAATGTCAGTTTTCCCAAAATTACTCTATAGATGTAATGCATCCTCAAACAAAATTTCAGAATTTTGTTTTGGATTCCAAAGTTCATATGGAAATTCAAACAACCAAAGACATCTGAAAAGCTGCAGTATTAGCAGTTAATGCAATGTGATACTGGCACTTGACAAAAAGAATATGTAAATACCCTTAAGACATGAAAAAGGTGATCAAAATCATTAGTCATCAGGAAAATTCAATTTCAATCCTAGTGATAGACCACATCAACAGAAATCAGCAAAATTACAAAGACTAACAGACAATAAATTACAGAGATGGTGGTACTATTTATGCTGAATTGATGGGTTGTATATTTGTACATCCACTATAAAAAACTATTTAGTAGTATTCATATTTTGTACGTTGATGATTTATAGTTAATGATTTGTACATTCTAAAACCAGCTGTTTTACTCCCTGGCATGTATAAATCATTCATGTAAAAATGTGGACAAAATTATACACGTGCATGTTAGTTGCTCAGTTGTGTCCAACTCTTGTGACTCCGTGGACTGTAGCCCACCAGGCTCCTCTGTCCATGGAATTCTCCAGGCGAGAATACTGGAGTGCATTCGTATTCCCTTCTCCAAAATAAATAGAAGGATTACTTTTATAGCCCCAAACTTCAGTAATGTGATTGAATTTCACACACACACACACACACACACACACACACACACACACACACACACAGAGTAAAATTTCAATTGGTATATAAATTAAAAAATAGGACAGCTTGTACTTTTCCCAGTTCTGCAAAATCATTGATCTGACATCATCCTTCCATGTTTGGTGATTATATCATCCTGGTAGAGTGTCTTCAAACTTGTGTCATGACCTTCTGTTCTCAGCATAAGGAAAATGATTCATTCCTTTTCTAATTGAAGATTTTCCTTGTGGTTGACTTTCCCTTGTCTATTCTCTGGTGTACCATCACTATTTTATAAAGCAACCTTATGGTATTTCAGGAGCTACAAACAACTGGTCTCCAGGTATACAACTTTAAACATGTTTTAAATTATATATTTTATTTGATATTTACAAACACATGCTTCTGAAATCTTCTAAACAGATGGAAAACCCAGCTAAAGGCAGATTTAATCCCATGTGGCAACTGCCAGCCATGAACTGAAAAGTAGGGCACACCCACCCTAGTTAACATAATTCCTCCCTGACATAATGATTGCATAAGCATTTATCCTAGCCACAGCTCATTTGTTTTTTCTCGGTCACAATGGGGATTTTAACTAGCTGCTTGCTTGTTTTGCTTCAGTTCTATTGGATCCTTTGTGACCCTATTGGACTGTAGCCTGCCAGGCTCCTGTGTCCATGCGATCCTCCAGGCAAGAATACAGGAGTGGGTTGCCATTTCCTATTCCAGGAGATCTTCTTCACTCAAGAATCAAACCCACATCTCTCCTGTCTCCTGAATTGGCAGGCAGGTTCTTTACCACTAGCACCACCTGGGAACTTATTAAGTTTCCTAACGGGCTACCAAGCATCTCTTGCCACTTCCAAATTTAGAAATTCCTCTTGCCTCTGAGACTAACTCTTATAAAGGCAAGAAACAGTTAGTCATTGAGCTATTAAAACCTGCTTCCAGTTTATTCTTCCAGTGGGGTTGAAGATGAGTCATCTCTCCCAGGTTGATTTTCCAGAATTCTCTTATATGAGAGTAATTTGACAGCAACTAAGGTGTCCATGACTTCTTTTAAACCTGTTTCCCTTCACTGAAATCTGTTATTAAGGATATGTGCTATACAGAATTTTAGCAAGTTACCCTTTCGTTTTCCACCTGAAATCACATAGAGAAGTTTTCTATCGTGACGTACTGTGGTCTTCCCTGATACCTCAGTTGGTAAAGAATCCGCCTGCAATGCAGGAAACACCAGTTCCGATTCCTGGGTCGGGAAGATCCACTGAAGAAGGCATAGGCTACCCACTCCGGTATTCTTGGGCTTCCCCTGTGGCTCAGCTGGTAAAGAATCCGACCGCAATGTGGGAGACCTGGATTCGATCCCTGGGTTGGGAAAATCCCCTGGAGAAGGGAAAGGCTACCCACTCCAGTATTCTGGCCTGGAGAATTCCAGGGACTGTATAGTCCATGGGATCACAGAGTCAAACACGACTCAAAGACTTTCACTTTCACTTCCATTGTAGCATAACAAATCATCAAAGCTCAGCAACTGAGACGTGTAATCTTACAATTTACGCACATGAGTCGGCCAGGCCAGACTCACCTGTATCCCTCTGCTCTGGGTCTCGGGAGGCAGCCATCAAGGTGTCCTCCCGACGGCGGCTCCAGGTTTAGAAGAGGTCACGCCCAGATTCATAGAGGTGGTTGGCCCCAACTTCCTGCTGACAACTGCACGAGGCACCTCAGGCCCCTAGTGACCCCTCAGCTCCCGGAGACCACCAGAATCTCCCGAAAGCAGCCACGGTTCCTGGTAGCAGTCTGGTACCAGAGGGCTTCTGAGACACATGCTAGTTCTGAGCAGAGTCCACCACTTTGCTGGACGCCACAGTTGAGAGGCCAGGTAGGCGGCCACTACGCCGTGAGACCGCAGGTCTCAGTACAGAGCCCTGAAAGTTTCCTTCCGCCCAACCACCACGTCCATTTCCTGGGCCTGGGCCTTGAAGAGCAGCAGGCCAGCGAGGGCCCGCGGGGGCTGCTCTTCCAGGGACTGGCCTGCTGGTGACCCTTCAGACATGGCCACCACGGCCTCGGTCGGCCTCGCCTTGGACTTCAGGTCGGCTCCCAGATGGGGCAGAGACACGCCTGAGGCCAGGCCCGGGCCTGCTGGGAAGCGTGCTGCGCCGGCACACCAGGCCGCAGACGGAGACCCGGTGTGGCCAGAGGACACCCCGCAGCCCTCAGAGCTCACTGCCCGCCTGCCTCCCTGGCGCGCCGCGCCCCAGGTGAAGGCCCGGCTCCTGACCGGAACTTCCGGCCACTCCCGCCGCCTCTGCGCCTGGGCCCAAGGCTCTCAGGCGAGGGTAGGAAACCTGTTTTCACTTCTTAAAGCCTTGAGAATTGCGTTAAAAAAAATCCTTGCAGACCTTAAAAGGATGAGTAAACTTACAAGTGTAAACGCGAACCTTTTTCCAACTCAAAGCAAGTAACACTGAAGATCAAATTACTTAGCAAATTTCAAGTGTACATTACAGGATTATTAACTATAGTCAATATGTTTCTTGATCTATTTCTTTTTAGCCTTAAAATTTGTTACATTGACTTCCCACAATATTGGAAACAAAAAAAACTTAATGAATGATATTTGGCATAAACTCGAGATTTCCTAACCTCTCTCTTTTTTCAGTTAAACCCAATGGTCCCAGTTTAGGGAATAAAAATATGACCTTCTAAATAACAGATACATTATTTTCCACATATAATATGCCAACATTAGTTTGTTTAAATAGTAATACATGGAATAACTGGAAATAATGATTGACTTAGATGCCATTTTATAAGAAAATATCTCTGTCTTTCACACAGATAAATAAATGTAAATATTAATCAATAGAGTCGGTGGAAGCAAATAAGGAAAAGCTGAATCTATTCACTGAAAAATAAAGAATTATATAATGTAATAATCTGGATTTATGCATACAAATTCAGGAAGCTTCAAAGCAGGAATTTGGGGCAATAGATGTTTGTCATCAAGTTTTTATAAATAACCAGAATCTATAATGACAAATAATATATAGGAACTACAAGTGTAAATGCCTTCAAGAAACACTATGAAACAGTCTTTTAGATTCTGTTTAGAAAATCATTCAAAGTATGTGTTAGTTTGGAGGTGGAGGGGATGTCAGCTAATCTATCAAAGCTGCAAAGCTACTCAAATAGTTCATTTTAATACTACTTTGAACTTAGTGCCTAGTTTATTCAAATCTTTTTTTTTCTTTCCTCCCTCTCTCTCCCTGTTGAAGTGAATAGAATATCATATAGTGGATAATAATGTAGCCTCTAGGTTCAAACTTAGCAAGTCTGAGTGTTCACTTTATATTGTATGATGGTTTGGTAATTAATGAGATAGTACATGTATTAAGTTATATAACAATGCCCAGTACATAAAAAGTGCCCAATGTATCTTGACTATTTTTATCAAAGAAAAAAATGCACACATGCTTATATGAATGTGTGTACATTATACATATAGGTATAGGTATACACTTATATATGCTATCATATGATATTTACACATACCTATTCTTCCACATTAAATTAATAAAAATATAGGCCAATATATTTTTGTATATTAGCCTATAACTTATATATAACTTACATATAACTTAAGTTACATAAGTATGTAAGTATGTAACTTTTACTTTAGTATTTCACAGTAACTGAGCACACAAAATATTGAATTAAGTGTTTAAGCAACAGGACTTGACAGCTTCCAGAAGTCAAAGTGAAAGAGAAAAGTGTCATTGGTGGAAACTGCATTGTGGGCTCCTTAATACACTTTAACTGTTAGCTAAGGAATTTGTAAACTGCCAAAGATGAATAATTATCAAATTCTCCCTATCCAACCAATTTTATAACTTACTTTAGTATTAGCTCTTAGCTTAGTATCCTTCCATTATTGAGGCTATGACTTTTTATTGTAAACTCTCCAAACAGTTTTATTCCTTCTAATGCAATTCTGCAGATTTTATCTGTGTACTGTCAATTATGTCATAAGCATGAACAGCAACACATTAAAATGTGAAAAATAGCATTTTTACTTAAATATACTACATTTGCAAATTTGAGTACCTTAAATGTATCATTTATATAAAAAACTACTCCAATAATGTAATATGTTGTTAATATGACCTGTCTCACCAAGATAAGACTGATTACTCCACAATAAAATGCAATATGTCACCAAATGGTGTCAAGGATACAGAGAAACAATTTCACATACTTTGGTGGTGAAAATGTAAAATGGCACAACCGCTCTGGAAAATATTTTGGCAGTTTTTAAAAAAACAACAACAGAAACTAAAAATGCTCTTTATATATGACTCAACAACCTCACTACTAGCCTTTTATCCCAGAGAAAATCAAACTTATGTTGATACAAAAGCATGCATGTTACACTTTATTTGTAATAGCCCCAAACTAAAAACAACCCAAATGGCCATCTGTAGATTAATGGTTAAACAAACCATGGTGCATCCATATCATGAAGCACTATTTGACAATAAACAGGAACTAGCTACTTAGAACAATTTAGAGTAATCTCAAAGGTCTTATGCTGGAAGAAAAAACCTTATTCACAAATATATATATATAGGGAATAAAGGGTATATTTATATGCAAGTGTGCTTGCATTTATTTGACATTCTTTAAATGACAAAATTATAGGAATAGACTGGAAGGAGATGTAAATGAAAGGTATAAACTATGAAAAGGAAGCAAGAGGGATCTTGTGGTGAAAATAAAGTTCTATATCTTGAGTGTAGTATAAATTACATCACACTACAAATGTCTGTGTGCATGCACACACATACACACACATACAAGTGCAGGTAAAACTGATGAAATCTGAAAAAGTGTGTGAATTGTACTGATGTCATTTTCCTGGTTTTGACTGTGTCAAAGATAAGCAAATTCAGATACCGATGGTGAAGGCAGATTCTACTAGTGCAGTAGGAAAAGAATACAGCATGAATTCAACTTTTATTCTTATCACAAATAATTGGGTACTTTAAAGGGAAGATGAGAAGTTATGGAAGAAAATGAGCAGAGGCTTAGTAGACTTAGGAAAGTGAAAAAATACAAAATCTGGAAGAGGGTGGTTAGTTCCTGTGAATCCCATCTGCATTTGCTGACTGGCCCTTTTCAAAGTTAGGTTCCTATCCTGTCAGAGAGACTGGGAGACAGGGACCCCAACTTCAGTGGTTGACGGGAAGAAACAGTAATTTCTTTTGGCAACCTTGAATTTTCTCAGGCAGGTACTGTATTATGAGAAGCTCTGGTCATTCTAGCAATGAAACCTTTCCCTGTTAGAATCTAGTTTTTGTTCAAGTCTCTATGGGTCAAGGTTGAGGCCTAGTGGAAAAGAAGGCTCAGAGGAGCCTGGCTAGAGTTTGGTCAATGAGAGAACTTTGTCAACTGTAGTTACATAAGATGTCACCATTAGGAAAAACTGAGTTACTGGTACACTATCTCTTTACTATCTTTAAAACTTCCTATGAATCTCTAATTATTTCCAAATAAAAAGTTAAAAATATGCAATGTGTTTATTATATGATCATAGTTTATGGCTGAGAATCGTAAAGTGTTTAGAATTTGCCATAATCATTAGCAGTATAAAGGAGAGAGAATTTTATAATCTGCCAATATTCATTAAGGATTCATAAAAAAGTCTTTTTCTTACCAGTATATTCTTAACATTAGGCAGTGTACCTTCCACATTTTATATGCTTTGTTAATTTTGTATAGTAAAAGAATATATGGATGATCAACTTATCAGTATTTATTAGGATTGTCCAATTCTCTTTAACAAGGCTTTATATTCACCAGAAGTTTTGTTTTTAGTGGCCTTGTTTAGTAAAAAGGACAGTTTCTGTCTTGTATCTTGACAGAGCATGCTCTTCACATCATAATATAGGAAAATAATGTTCCACCCTGAATTTTCTGTTTTTTAAACATATATATTGAGTTGTTTTTCACTGTAAATCTGTAAATTGGTATTAGGTGTCATTAAGTGGTCATCTTTGAGTTACAGTACAGGAAATCCATTTTCTGGATTAGATTTCTACATTAGTGGAATCAGTATTCCAGACAAGAAAACCAGAAGCCGTGTCGTAGGCTATTAATAGTGATCTAGGATCCTGTGAAAACATATAAGAAGCTCCTTCTGTTTTTTATATGTTATCTATTAAAAAAATTAATGTATATTATTCTTATTAACAACATTGTTAAGGTGAATTGCTTGTAGGAAACAGTATTCAACAGCAATCTGCGTGTTACCATAGTTACATGGTAATAATTTAGCTTTTCCTTTATCTCACTTTAGATGAAGGAAAAGCTAAATTATTTGAGAGTTCCGTCTCACCAGGAATTTCACTAAAGTCAGACTTGACCTCAAATAACTCAGATAGAAGACTCAAATATTATAGAGTTTCTAGTCTGCTGTGAAATATTCCTGAATAAAGCTTATAACTTATACAGTTTTCTCTCTTGCATCTCTGTATTTCTCAAGTACAAGCACAGTGGCATAGAGTGTTCTAGCCCCTCAAAGGTCAGAGCCACATGTACACTACAAGGTCTGTACGTTGGCTCAACTCCATGTCAGCACACTGTCAAAATAAAGAATGATGTATAAATCTATACACTCTGCCAACAACAGCATATAAACTACCTGGAGTTTATCCAGCTCTACACAGAGGGCACCTTTATGCAGCAAGCCCAGAATATTCTTATGATGTCATGTTGGTGAAGGATGCTATCAAGGGTAGAAATTTGTGGAATTTTCAACAGTAGTAGGTAGCGCATCTTTCCAAATGCTTATATTCCATGTATGCTTTATATTAAAAAACTAAGTATTTTGTGTTATTGTATAATTTATTTAAATAATTGTATGTTTTAAATATAAATTTTTGAAGCATAGAGATATATGTCATAAATATTAAAAATCATTTAATGTAGGTGAAAGCCAGGTTTTTGTGAGTGGAAATAGATTATCACAGGAAGAATTTTAAGAGAATAAAGAATGAGTTGAGAAGGAGACAAAAGATTGATACAATTAGGCTTAGGTGATTTCTAGTTATGCAGTACATGGAGTGCAGCTACAGTCTTGGGTTACTAGAAACTGTCATTTGAAAAATTTCTACTTTTTACTTGGAAGTATTTCATTAAAATATACATTGAGAGAAGGATGAACACTCTATCAAAGATTGGATCAACTTGCAACTAAGAAATGCTAGCAATCCAAATATTGCAGAAAGCCAGACAGAGAAGTTAATGAAACAGCTCACAGAGCTAACCTCTTAATCATGATTGTGACTTGCGATTTTTCACACTGTCATAAACTCTGATATCATTTTTTATGCAGAAATAGCTATTTCCCTAGGTGGTGATCTTCAATGTGGGTAGGAGAATGAGAGAGGAAAGGTGTTTCGAGTTCATAAAAGCTATACTGAGTAAGGAACAAAAGTAAATTTGATGCTTCAGGTCATAAAGATGGAAAAACTTTTAATAGTGAGATTGCTACCAGTGGTAATAAAATCAAAAGAGAGCTTCCTATTTAAAATATCCCTCATAATAACTTCTTATGTTGCTGAAGTTGAGACAAGTTAAAAATACTAGAGTTGCTGACTCTTTTAAACTGATTTCAAAAAGGAAAGGTGATTCTGGGCTTTTCTGACCCTATCCAAAAAGCCTGGAAACATTTCTCTTTCTGATATTTTAAGAAAGATACTTTAAAAAGGCTGTTTTTCATTTATTTTAAATAAGAAAAAAGATGTTGCAGAACTTTATTACATAGTGAAATGCCACACCCCATGCTATTTTCACTAAAGTATTATCACTATTTTTTGAAGAGATGGAACTGTAGTACTATTTGTAGCTCTTTTCCTTTAAAATTGGTAGAATCTAACAATTTCCTTTTAAAAAAGAAAGTTGTATAAAATGTAATATTGTTATCAAGCTTTCAAACCATGGCTTTATAGGTAATATAAATTGTAATATGTATAATTGTAGGGGAGAAAGACTTTTCCTTTCTTCTAAGCAAGGTTTTTTGATTGGCCTAACAATTAAATTGATATAAAACAGATTAACAAGATAAAAACACATTTAATTTCATGTTTATAGAAGCCCCAAGATGTGAGACTCAAAGAAGTGACAAAAGCAGGTGACTTTTACACCTTTAAGACAAAGAAACAGTAAGCTTTTGCATAATTGACAAGATTGGGCTTGGGAGAGTAAATTAGTGAAGAAATAATATGTTTGTTTATACAGTCTTCTCAGCCCTAAATTGCCTGTATCTTGATAAGGATTCCTTCTCCCCTCCTGGTACAGGAAGGCTATCTTTCACGTGAAAGATTTATCTCCTGTGTTCAGAGGGACAAGGGAAGGTCAAAGTGTCCTTGTATCTGCTGTTTCTTAAATAACTTTAATTCAAAATAGTCAATATGCCAGAGTAGCACACTTTGCCATGTTAAATTACTGAGTACTTTTGATCATGTCCAAATGTTAATTGATTAGTCATTTCTATAGTTAAAACTTCTTAGTTTAAAACATTCATTTTGCTTCAAAAAGGTTATTTCTCCTGATTTGCTGGAAATAAAATGGAAAAAAATAATCTCCCTTATAAATTGAAAATCCTTTTGCTTTGAATTCAAATGAAGCTTCTTCTACAATCCAGAATTTGAGTTCTCAGAAACATTTACTTGTGTTACTTGAAAAATAGCCTTGACTTAAAAAAGAGCTACTGAACTGTTTAGTTATAAACAAGCAATTTGTATATTTAGTTTAAATATTTAAAACCAACTTATGTATTAATCATAAAACGAAGACAGAAATGAAATCTCATTACACGCTTGAAAAAATACTGATCATTTACCTTAAGAAAATTTACGTTTAAATTGTATTTCTATCCATGCGTTTCATATAAATGGTCTTCTTAAATTTCACAAATGTATTTTTATATATTCTAAAAATCTACATTAAGCAAACAAGAAATCCTTCTTATTTTTATTCCACAGCTATTGAACTGTAAGGTACAAATAACAAACTCATTATCACACTTCAGTTTGTTTTGGAGAACTATTATAATTTAGTGGAGAGAAGAGTTTCAGTAGAAGGATGATGCGTAACACCAAATGTAGCATAGAATATTTAGGTTGTAAATAGTAGAATATAAATGATAGGTTACCACTATTCTATTCAACCTTCTCTTAACTCAAGAAAACTTTGGTGTGTAATATCAAACTCTATACATTCCTACAGTTTATTTCTTATGGATTCACCTCAGGAAACATGCTGCATTCTGTTGAATCCTTACAAATTTCCTTCTAAGAACTATTGAGTACATAATATTCTGTTTTTGCAGTTAGATGAACTAAATAAAGATTTATTGCTATGTTTATTTTGCCTGAAGCTGAAAAAAACTGATTGGATAAAGCAAAATTATTTTTCTTGGTGTCAGAGTTCATTTTTCTGATTAAAAGTGTTTCTTCTTTTTTTATATTAGCATAAGGTAAGAGCAATTATTAAGTTCTGACTCTCTTACAGATACTCTAATAGTATATTAATGAAATTAATTGATACAATCATTTATTTCAAAACCACTAATGAATGTTTATTTCAATATGTGTATTTCAATTTATTTTGCTCAGTATAATGTGGGCTAATAGTTTTTCACACACATACTTCAGAACCAAGATTCTGTCCAATAAATCAAAGTATGTGTTGGGAACTGTTTATACAACCTAGCATTGTAGGGAATATAGGCTTATGTAAAAATTAATAAAAAGTATAACATTTTTAAAACATTTTTTGCATATTAGAATTAAAGAATCCAAAAGTTAGTATATATAAAGTCCCCAAATCAAAGGAGCATCGTTGCTATAAACTTTGCCATAAACTTCAAATATCATTTTGCACACAAGTAATTTTTAACACCTGGCATTTTTTTCCTTTGGTAGTTCTTTTTAAATAATAGATTCTAGCCTTAGGTACAGTTCTACTTTTAATTTAAGTGGAAATCTAAAAGCATGAAATTCTCCTTTGTAGACAATATTCTGCTACTGAACATTATTGTTAGGCCACGCCTGACCTTGTAGTCTTCATAATAAAGGACCTCATCTACAGTTATTCACCTCACACTAGAGAAAAATAACCCCCCTTCAAAATTTGAAGATATATGCAATGTTTTTATATAAATTAAAAAATGGATACATTTTAAAATGGGGACATGATGTGGGATTAGCAGCCCTTTACAAATTTCTCCTAAATTATCACTAATATATCTATGACAACTCAGAGACAAGATGTATCTCATGAAATATATACAAAATTTAGACTAATAATAAATAAAACTATTTCCAGAATCTGAGAGTTTTCTCAGCTATAATCAGACGTGACTAGAGCTATTCTCAAAATTTCGAGTATTAACTCACAAAATTTTGGAATTGTGAATATTTATTTGCCTTTGTTTATACAGAAGGGTCAGGAAGATCCCCTGGAGAAGGAAATAGCAACCTACTCCAGTATTCTTGCCTGGGAAATCCCACCAACAGAAGAACCTGGCAGGCTATAGTTCATTAAGCCCTCTAATGACAGACACCATCCTACCCATCTTCTGGTCCTTCATGATCTCATGCCTAATTCTCCAGGGTGGGAAACAGACAAAAAATTAGCAACCAAGATTGAAAAATAAATAATCACAATGAAACAATCCAGAAGTGTCTTAAGAACAAATTTTGGATGACATTTTGCAACAGATTTGTAGTGTAATCATTTGGACTTTCCAGGTGGTACAATGGTAAAGAATCTGTCTGCCAATGAAGGACATGCAAGAGATGTGATTTTGATCCCTAGATTGGGAAGTTCTCCTGCAGTAGGAAATGGCAACCCACTTAGTATTCTTGCCTGGAAAATTCCATGGACAGGGAAGCCTGGCAGTTAACAGTCCATCGGGTCACAAAGGCTCAGACATGATTGAGCACACAGTACATAAAATCTACTGTTAAATGATTCATAAAACAAAGACACTTGATGATCTCAGAGACAGGTGAAGAAAGTCTTACACTCTTCAGTCAACAATAGAAATGAAACATTTTATGGAGAAAATTTGGCTGTATAGCTTGTGATCTATGTGAAGGAAGCTAAACGATTACTTGACTTTATGCAGTTAATAGAATTTTTTTAAAGAAATGATTAAACTAATATTAGATTAAGATTAAGAGAAAGCTGATTTTGTGTCCTCTGGAAGTTCAGTGATATGATTGTTCTGCAGGTAATATTTACATTACTATCTTGCAATAAAAATTATTTATGACCTTTTGTCTTTCAAAATCAATGATGTAGTATGAAAGAATTATAGCCATGTAATGAAATGTGAACGTTATAAATACATTGTGAAAGAAATTACGTCATTGAAGACCTGAAAGGAAAGAGAGGTTGGAGAGATACAGCAGTACTAGTTTTGGCATGTATATAAAAAGTCAGAATCTACTATATAAATTTGATGATTCAAGTTATATTTTAACACTGTATTCAGATTTATAAAAGTGATAAAAAGGAAAAACGAAGTAAAAACTAAGAAAGCTTGGAAGTAACTTAGGGCAAGTGGGAAGATTGTATAGGACAACTCTCAGTCCCATATCTTGAGTAGAGTATAAAAAGATAGGCTCGATGTTGATAAATAGGAAATAATGTGTAAGCACATTATTTACACTTATAAAGGTGACCACCAGAAGAACAAATAATAGAAACTACCAAATAGCATGATTTCCAAGGGGAAGTTTTTCAGCACTGTTCTTTAACTTTTAAATGCTCATATCAGTTTTGAGATTTAAAAAAGAAGTAAGGAAAATAATAAGTTCTTAGTTAAATCATAAGCCCATAAGAAGCTGAGACGAATAATTATTAATGTGTTAATTGAACTTACCCAGTCTATAAGCAATAAAATAGAGTATAAATATTGAATAGTCATTTTAAAAAAGGCATTTAGGTCATGTTGTTTATGTCTCCCTATAATCACTAGCTATTAAAAGCTGCTTGATAAAGTTAAATGTGAAACACAATGCTTCTCTAGGCCAGGATTACATTTGTAAAAAAATCCAGAACCATGAAGGACACAAGTATAGAGGGGTGTACATAAGACAATGGAACTGCGGCACCTCGGTGGCTGCAGTCAGCAGGAGTGTCAGATTCTGGGACAAAACAATTATGCATAGATAGAAAAAGTGCCTTCTGCACTTTGGGAAATACTTTCCAGGTATGACCTAGCCTGGACGTTGTTTTCTTTCTCCTAAAACTAGGTCACTCTTTATAACCCCCCTCCTAGCATTGGAGCACAAACATAAAATTGTTCCTTTGAGGTCAAAGGCAGTTGTGACAGGCACAGTTTTATCAAGACTAAAGAAAATATTCCCCTTTAAGTTTCCAGGTGATATGAGATTGTACAGCAGATAACAGAGAAAATAATGTGATATAATCTGAGCTCTAGAAAATCAGATGATGAAAAACCTATACTTGGCACCTGAATTTCTTATAACTATAGACAAATAAATTGAGAAAACTTGGTAAAACCCATATTGTAAAAAGAAGATAAATACTGATGAAGACTGATTTGAGACAGATAAACATTTCAAAATTTTGGACCATGAAACAAAAAGAAAACAATAAACATCAGATACAAGTAGAATCGTAAAGTTTCCCTTGTTCACATCCCTTAAGAAGAGAAATGTCAATTCCTGGATGAGACTGAGAGTTAAAAATCACATTGTACTTTTAATGGTGTATTAATTTTAGGCATGGATGGATGGATATGTGTACTTGTGTATGAATTGTCTAGTATGTGTGTTTATATATTCTGATACTGAACTATATATAGCTCATTGCTTAATATTAACACAATGTCCAGTGATGCTTATGTGTACATGATTCTATAAAATTGAGTACAAAGTTAGTTATTAGAGATATAAAAAGTTGGAAAATATTTTAAACTTATATTTTAAGTCAGATTCTGTGTAAAAAGTCTATGCAGCATTCTTAAAGAATATTGATTATGACAGGCAGAATAATGCCTGCCTAAAAATGTTTATGAGTTTCCCTGGTGGCACAGTGGTAAAGAATCCATCTGCAAATGCAGGAAATGTAGGTTCAATCCCTGTTCCAGGAAGACCCCCTGGAGGAAGAAGTGGCAACCCACTCCTGTATTCTTATCTGTAAATCCCCATGGGCAGAGGAACCTGGCAGACTGCAGTCCATGGGGTCCCAAAGAGTTGGTCACAACTGAGAAACTGAACAACAACAAAAGATGTTTACATCTAATCCCTGGAACCCGAGAATATGGTAATATACATGGAAAAAAAAAAAAGACCTTACAAATGGAATCAAGGGTAAAGACCTTAAAACATGCACAATATTGTGTAATATATGGGTAGACCCAACATAATCATGTGGGCCTTTACAAGTATTAGAGGAAGGCAGAAGACTGGATCAAAGAGGTGTCAGAGAAGAAGTATAAGAGATTGAAGATGGAAGAAAGTCCATGAACCAAAGAATATGGGCAGCTTCTAGACACAGAAAGCAACACTCAACTGAAAGGGAAATGGAGACCTAATCCTACAGCCTCAGTGAACTTATTTTCTGCCAACAACTCAAATAATTAAGGAAATAGATTCTTCCCTAGAGCCTCTAGAAAGTAACTCTATTTTCCCAACATATGTATTTTAGCCTGGAGAAAGCCCTGTTAGGCTTTTAACATAGAGGACTATAAGATAATAATAAATGTGTGTTGTTTTAACTTGCTAGATGTGTGATAATTTGTTGTGGCATCAATAAAAAACTAATTGCTTCCAAACCATTACTCTGCTATAATTATGTGCCTGATTATATGTGTAATATCAATTTATTATGTGAACAGTGCTAGTAAAGTACATTAGTCTACTGTTTACAAAATTATGTGTCTTAGATTATTATTATTTCCATCTAACAGATGAGAAAACTGAAGGCTGTAAAGGGAAAGTACCTTTTTAAAAACTACATGGCTGGTGCACTCTGTGACTTATGTTTGAAAACAAGGTTTAAAATCATCTTGTTTTAAACCACTATGCTCTATATCTATACTTTTATATGTATAGCCTTCCACACATACCCACTCATACATCCTGCATTTCCTAAATTCATCTTAAAAATCTCTAAGTAACATGAAGGTTTATGGAATATGGATCAGGTATTTTATTAGAGTGCTTCTCCATTTGAATAAAACTGATCTTACAGTGTGCATTTAAATAAATGTAAGTTACTTTGCTTAGTTCCTTTAAATACATTTACCTTAAAAAGTTAGTAAGCATTTTTACTGAATTTAATACTAGACCTTTACTTATATAAAATTTGAAACTACTTCATATTGCTAAGGGTAATTTTAGCAATGTAAATAAAATGTGTGCATTTAAAAACATGCAATGTAAAATAAGTCCCCAAATTAAATGAAGTTTAACAACCAGTGTCAGCTAAAAATAAAATTAATTCTAGGTCACAAAAATCATAAAAATAACAAAACCTTAAACAACTTCCATATAACATGTCTGAGGTTTAGCTTGCATGTTAGGCGAAAAAAATTTGTGTTAATATTTCATTATTTAATTTTTCCTGTATTTTATTTTAGCATTACCATTTTGCACCACTTCCATCATTACCCACTTCCTCTCAAAGGAGACTGAATAGGTCAGCTCATGCCAGGGCAGTCTCAGTGAGAACTGAGGTCTTGAGAGCCACAGCTGAGCAAACATTGGCTCCTTGAGATAGAATGAGACAGCAGGTACAGGAGTGAACTGAGTCCTCTGTAGGAATAGAGGTGATGTTGAAAAGTAAGGGTAGAAATTGGGGACATAGTTTTTTTTTTTATGGAGACAAGGCAAAATGCATTCTAGGACCAATAAGCTGGATTGTGTCGTTTGTTTTTTGAAAAGTACTAGGGTAAAAAACAAATCCTTAATAGGTATAATTATACTGACTTTACAGTAAAATTCTCACTTAAGGAAACAGTAATGCCCTTGGAAGGGAGGGTGTGGATCATTGCTGCTGTCTCCATCTATGGTTGGAAGAGTTCTAAGAAGGCCCCCAAGATTCCCATTCTAATAATCCTCCCCTCCTTTGGTGTGAGTGAGAGCAGTGAGTATAATGGGATACAACTTAATAATAGGGTAACTTTGAGGATAGCCCTGACCTCCCTGGGTGAGATCTTTAAATGAAGATGATGTATCACTGAAAAGTTATCTTGTAGGCCTGAAAGAAAGAAAATAACCATGTATGTTATAAACTACCTATGGAGAAAGCCCTAAGACTAAGACCTGAAGAAAGCCTCTAGAATCCTCTAGAATCTAAAAGCTAGCAAGATGGGGATCTCAGTTCTAATACCAGAAGGAACTGAATTCTTCTATTCATCTGACTGAGATTTGATGAGCACTTGAAGCTCCAGATGAGAAAAGTACCCTAGCTGGCACTTTAATTTCTGTTTTATGAGGTCCTAAAAAGATGACTGAATTATGTCATTCTTGGAACTTCTGATCTACAAAAATTAGGACTATATTTTGTATTCATTTAAGCTAATGAATTTATGGTAATTTGTTATAACATTAAAATAAAATTTATCTAAATTTGGTATTTTGGAAGTGAGGTTCCACTGATGTTTAAAAAAACTTTTGGAGAAAAATTTTAAATATGGGAGCAGCTTTGGAATCAGGCAGTAAGAGGAGGATGAAATAATTTCGATGAGAATGAGTGAGAAAGTCTAAATTGCCTTTAACAGACTACTGGTAGAAATTGGTGATCTAAGGATGATGCCTGGGATGGCTCAAAATGAAGTCAAAAACATGTTACTGGAATTTGGAAGAAGGGGCATCCTTATCATGTAGTGGCAGAAAACTTAGCAAAACTGCACTCATATTGAAAGAAGAATTTTGAAGTGAAGAACAAAGGTGGATAAGGAGATTTCTACTAAGAATGTCGTATAAAACATGATAGTTATAGTTAAGAGAACTGTAAGGGATATTTAAAAGTTGTTAAGAAAGTAAATCCTAAGAGTTTTCATGGCAAGGAAAACCTTTTTTTCTTTTTCCTTTTTTTGTATATGAGATGATTGATGCTTTTAAACTAACTGTTATAATCATTTCACTACATACATATGTTTAAGTCAAATCAGTGGGCTGTATACACTAAACTTAATGCTGTATACCTTCAACTTAGTGCTATATATCTCAACTATATCTCAATAAAACTGAAAAAAAAATAAAAATTTCCATCAAGGATAAAAGTAAATATGTTAAATATTTAAAAAGTAAATTATAATTTTTGATTTTAAAAAAAGAGATTTCTAATTAAAGCGTTAATAGTGCTGTTTTCTTATTACTACTTAGGATAAAATGCATGATGGGAGATATAAGCTGAGGGAAGAACTGCTAAAGAGAAGCCAGAGATGTCTGATTTTGAAGTTGTCTATTACTTTGAATGACAGAAGATTCTAAATTCATAAATGGCTACTAGAAACGACATAGAGAAAAATGCTTGTCACCAATGTGTCACTATATAACCTTTTACTACAATCTTAGAAAAACCAAAACTCAAAAGTATTCAGTAATTCAGGGACTTTTCAAGAGATTAAGGATGCGCTGTATGAATTGAATCCTCTCAATCAAACTAGAGGTTCTCTAGGAAGCTTAAGGCATTTTCACTCAACCATCCACTAAAAACCAAAGATAGAGAAGGGATTATCTCAAAAAGTCTTATGTCTTTGACTAATGGACTGAAACCTGATGAAATTCATACAAGATTCAGAAAGCTTTTGAGAAACTTATTTTAGCAGAAATAGTACCAGCTTAGATGGAAAGGGCAGAGTAAAGATGAAATTACAGTAAGCTTTTGGCTTAATAAAATTCCATCATATCCATATAGACAACATCTTCCTTTATTTTTTGATGGGCACAGGTTGTTTCAATGTCTTGAGTATGGTAAATAATGCTGCAATAAATTCAGATACCTTTTAACATGTTGTTTTCAGTTCCTTTGGGTATATACTCAGAAGTTTGACCTTGTGGTAGCTCTTATTTTTTAATTTTTTGTTTTCCTTACTGTTTTCCGTAGTGTCTGCTCCAATTTACATTACCACGAACAGTCTATAATGGTTCCCTTTTCTCCATATCTTTGCCAACACTTGTGATTTCCTGCCTTCTTGATGATAGACCTGACAGGTGTGAAGTGATATTTTATTGTTGTCTTGATTTGCATTTCCTTGATGATCAATGTTGTTGAGCATTTTCCCATGTATCTATTAGCCACAAGGATATCCTCTCTGGAAAAATGACTATTCAGTTCTTCTGCCAGTTTTTAAAATAAGATTATTTATTTGTCATTGAGTTATATTGTTTAAAGGTACAAACTTGCAACTAGTAGATAAATAAATTCTGGAGATCAAATGCACAGGATAGTTATTGTATTTTGATTTTGTCTATTGATGACCACAGTCAGGTGTCCAAATATTTACTTCTCTTTCAGATTCCTCTAGTTTATTCATTTAGGGAGGTGTTCACCACCTTCTTTAATGTGAATTAAATTTCTTAATCTCTTTTACCCTTGTATTTTTCTTTTTCCCTTGAAAACTTCTCTATAACATTAAACTGCTTTTTGCCTGTTCTTTTTATTGCCTGCTTGTAAGGAATATGTCACTTTCCTCTGTTTTCAGACTAATGACATTTTCTTTATCCATTAAACTAAATGACTTCTGTTGCCTCTGGGGCCTTCAGCCTCGTTCATTTACTCTTATCTCATCAGTTCGCAAGCTTTCTCCTTCCACTAGCATTTCCTTTCTCTCCCCAAACATCCTTAAATCATCCCTGTGCCTTATAGCAATTCTTTTCCGTCATGTCTGAGTCTCTTCTCCTTATTGTCAAGTCACTTCTAGCAAACTATATTCAGTCTCCACTAATTTCCACAACATACTCCCCTCCACAGCAGTTAGAGTTCTGTCAGAGAACAGAAGTCACTCAGTTACTGTAACAGAGAGAATTCAGTGTAAAAAAATTATACCTAGGTATAAAGCTAAAAAGATAGACATTAGGCTCCAACGTAGTGTGAGGAAGCAGCTGTAGAAAGTACCTATAATCCCCAGGGCTGGGGAACCAATGGAAGTTGTTGGAGTTATGAAAAATTGTAAAGAGTTTGTCTGTGGAGATGAGAGTCAGACCTTTGTGGTTGGAGTAGCTCTTCCCCTCTTGCTGATGGACCTGAGCTTGGATGAGGGCCCTGTGGGAGGGGGCTTTGCTTAGGTTGTTGCATACTAACTACAAAGCTGGAATGGCACATTTTGGGAAAACAGGTTCAGCTGCTGCTACAGAAAGAAATACCTGCTGCAAGAGAGAACAAGCTATATTGGAGTGATGGTCACAAGAGTTAGAAACAGAGAGAATTCCCTAATTAAGATCCAAATAGGATAAATCCCTTCTTTCTCTTCCAGTATCTACATTCCCCTAATTTTAAAAAGGTTTATAGGCAATTTTTCACATAAGAGAACATTTAAACACACACACACACATTTTTCAGTGTACAGTAAACAATTTGACCTTGCCCATAGAGAAGTCTGACCCTTGCCCTTGGTTCCTGAGAAGTAAACTCTATAGCCTTGGACTGTCCTGCTTTATAAAAATGTCTTTGCTTGTCCAGATCCTTGGACTGTGCCACCAAATGTAACAGTGTGATTTATGGTGGTCGGATTTGAGGAACAAAATATCAGCTCAGTAGCTCCAGAGGGGCTGGGGGCTAAGCTCGGTTTTGTGGGCCGTCCACCATGTCTACCTGAGAGAGTCTGATAAAGACTCTGGCCATCAAAGCCTGAGAGAGCTTCCATGGTTGGCTGTGCTCTGTGCATATAGCCAGCCATCATTGCTCACAGGAGTTAATGTTGCCCACAACTCTATGGAAGGAGCAAAACGGAATGTTGAACTTTTGGAATCCTCCACCACATGTGTCTCTTCCCTTAACTGATTTATATCTGTGTATTTTCACTGAGATATGTTGTAACCACAAACATAATTGCTTTCAGTGAGTTTTGTGAGCCCTTCTAAAAAATAAAACCAAAGGTGGTGTTTGGAACCCCCAACTTGCTATTAATGGCAGAAGTGAGGGCTCTCTTGGGGACTATTCACTAATTCTTGCTCAGTTTATGAAAAAAAAATATTTCATATATACAAAAATAACATATAGCTTAAAGTGGTACAACTTTAGGTTGGCAGTATTTTAGTATCCTTAATATGATTAAAGAGTCAAAGAGGACAGTGTAATTTATGGCTTTATTGTGTGTGAAAGTCGCTCAGTTGTGTCTAACTCTTTGTGACTCCATAGCCTATAGAGTTCATGGAATTCTCCAGCCAGAATACTGGACTGGGTAGCCTTTCCCTTCTCCAGGGAATCTTCCAAACCCAGGGGTCGCACCCAGGTCTCCTTCATTGTAGGTAGATTCTTTACCAGCTGTGTCACAAGGAAAGTCCAAGAATACTGGACTGGGTAGCCTTTCCCTTCTCCAGTGGATCTTCCTGACCCAGGAATCGAACTGGTTGTCTCCTGCTTGCAGGTGGATTCTTTACCTACTGAGCTATCAGGGAAGCCATGGCTTTATTGATGTCATTTTAAATATTACTTTCATGAATTATTGAAATATAAGTTTAAAATAAACATCATTGCTATTTTAGATACCCCAGAAATTTTCAAAATATTTCATAATTCTGATATTACTAACAAAATGTAGGAAATCAAAGACCAACTCAATGAGAATACCAGGCACTGCACAGAAAATCAAGGTATGTGAGTTTTAGACCTAGCTCTTCTACATATGAATTCTCAAGGCCTTCAGGATATCACTTAAACATTTTCCCTTCTGTTACAATTTTGTTTGAGGGCTGAGTGGTGTACAGGATGAGAAAAGTATTTTTTTCAGGAACATTTTCACTTCTATGAATTTATCTTTTTCAATGAAATTATGTAGAAAAACATTAAGTAAAAATGACTCTTATAAAATCTAGAAAGTAGAAGTTGTCTGTGTAATACTTGGAATGACTCAAAAGCATCTGAAAATGGATTACTTGTTCATTTAGAACACCCACTTATATTAATAATGTCTTTTCTAAGCCAGATAATCATTTGCATTACATTCAAGCACTTCTACACAGTTCACTCAGGTTATATATCCTGTTTTTCAATGATAGACTATCACTGTACTCTTCCCCTAGTGTTTTGGCTTTTGCTAATTAAAGCTATTTTATTTTATTTTTTAATAATAGAACAGATCTCAACCCCTTTCTTCCAGATTGTAAACTACTACTCATCAAGGATTTAGAAGTCAAAGGACCCATTTTCAACACTGTCACAAGGGAGAGAAATTGAGTAATCCAATTTATGATACCTACTGAACTTTCATGCTATGATTGGGAATTGTTCTGGATCAGAATTCTCTGCTCATTTCATTATCAAAGCCACATCCTGAGGATAACTGCAGTGTTCTGTAATTGGACCCAGTCGTTCTCTTTTCACATCTCTAAACCAACATGAGGAAGACCCATTCAAACTACTGATTCCTCTTTTACTTTAGTACATGTGTTGTGTTGACCAAGCATTTACACCTAAGTGACAATGAGTAAATCTCCTCCACATGCCCTTGTTCACATAGGTGTCTTGATTCTTGTAACCTATACAATTCCCTGGTCTTTTCCCAGAACTGGTTTCCTATCTTACTTTCTTCAGGTCATTCTCTTGAAATTGAAGTTCATTCCCAAATACTAACATGTAACTATCTGTAGGAAGACAAAATAAATGGCAAAAACAGCTTTTCTGCACTTACAATAATGTATTCTCATACATTTCTTGTCTGATGAGACACCACTAATCTGTGTCAGATTTCTTGATGTTGAACATTTTCATGTTGGGTCCTTTGTTATATTGCACTCTGCTTCCCAAATATAACCTGTCCTCACTACCTGAGGTCTAGATGGTCTCCCTAACATGTTCCCTGCACTTTTAGGCAAGATGTTGCAACTGTTGGTTTTAGGATACCATTAACACACTCCCACCACCTCACACACATAAATTTAACAGACACATAAAATTGATACATCCTGAATTGTGGCTACACTTCATTAGAGGTGCAAGTAAATCTATAAATCATAGCAATAAAATAAAATTTAATGTAACATTTTCAGTACATTTTCAGTACTCAATAAAGTCTATGAATATATCATCTCATAATAATTCTTTATGAATTTTCTTTACTTTGATTTCACTCTCAACAGTGTTGATCAGTGTGAAATCTCAATTCTCCTAGAAATAACTGAAAATTCAATTTAAGGTACAGAATTTAGCTAGATCAAACCCAGCAGTGGTTATAGTATTTATACTGAACATGGGGGAAAAATCAATCAGAAAAGATGTAATGCTTATATATAGAGATACAAACCTCTAGGAACATCAAAGGAAAGTTAGATGATTAATTAGTTTGATTAAAGTAACATGAAAAAGTTTGAGTAAGAAAGTACCAATGAAAATGATTGATAACCTGCTACCATGCTACCTGGATAACATGGTTCAAGAACACTGATGCTGAGTAAAGTGAAAACAAATAAAATGCTTTCAATAAAATGCAGACTCTTCCTCATTTGCAGTCAAAGTGTCCTGAATATGTTTGAAAACCAAACATCAAAAGTGTAAAAATGAGACTTACAAAAGTGTAAAATATTAAATATTAAGTAATATTAAATATTATTCTTTCAAGGAAGCCAATAGACAGTCTCTAAAAATTACTGCAATATTCCCATCTCCTTCCTAAGTAAATTTCAGCAGGAGAGGGATAAAATTTATGAGACTCAGATATCATGGAAGCAAAGACATTTCTCCATCTTTATATCCTCATTGGCCATAATCTTTTAAATATCTGAAGTGAAATGGGGGACAGTAAATTTCTTCTTTCACTGGATAACATATTTGGCTTGTTGCCTTCCTGTTCCTACATGGCCAGAACCTCATGGAGAGACTCTCTGGATTCTTCACCCACAATCCCTGAAAGAAAGGTAAGAGAAGATAAGGACCTGTAAGAACCAACCAACCCTGGATACTTACAGGTGATTCAACTTGTGGGGGTGCAGAACTCTGAAGCACATTGAAAAGAAAAGGGCAAGTAAGATTTTAGGCCAGTTTGGGGTGAGCATAGTAGAAAGGCTGAATATCAATAATACTCTTCTTTATTTGTATAAACATTCTTTATATCTCAGTAGGAGCCATTTGTCCTACTCTAACTAGGTAAGAGATCACAACAAAAGAGGTCCTCCTACGCTAACTAGATAAGAGATCGCCACAAAAGAGATCCAAATTACCTTTTGACAAACTGAGTATAAAAATAATAGATAATATTAATGAAAAATTATATAAAACTGAAGTTATATAGATTGCATCAAAGTCCAAACATATATTGTATATCTTCTGTATCTGATTTCTTGACATTTAACTCTAATATATTTAAATATAAATGTACACAATACGTTTTAGGGGAAAAAAATCTTGTCATGACTTATTTGGTCAGAAAATAAATTGGAGAAATTGGAGAAATGGAGAAATGTAGGAAGAGGGTTTTATGGGCATACAGTCAGCAGAGCCATAAATTTACAATAAAGCCATCTCGTTATGTAAGTATTAAATTATTGAACAAAGTAAGTGAGGTTTTCAATATTCTGTGAGAATGCAGCTTTCCTTAATAGATAGATAGTGAAATTTAAATTGAATTTAATGCCGTTTCTTGATACTTAATGCCTAAATGAATTTATGTCATCTATGGGGATCATGATTGGAATGAGATGACCCCAAGTTTGGAACTGCTACTACATGGTATATAATTAAAAACATAAATAACAACCCTGTCATTTTTATTCTGTATTTACATTAACATATTGTGCCATCAAGCCTAACTAAAGGTATAATTGAAAATATAGCTAAGAGTCATGAAATAAAACAAAAAATAAAAATAAAATATTTTTAAAAATCCAAAATGCAAAGTAAAGGGATCAAAAGGAAGAACTCTGAACAGGGTAAATGCTTACCAAAATAGCTCTGCTTCAGTGCCATGCGCCTTTAATTCTTTGGGGAGGAACTTTGCCATGTATGGGGCCAGTCTCTTTCAAAAGGTTTGTTAACCTACTACAGGTGAGTTACTGTAAACTAAGAGAAAAACAAAGACTATTAATTAGAGGTAATTTAGACAGAAGAGCCAGAAATCAACAAAAATGGAAGGACTAATGGAGAAGACAGAGAGATTAGATTAAGAATTACATCCTGATAATGAATTTTCCCACTTATATCAACAATTACATCCTGTCTCAATAACCTTTGATTTATTAAATGTGTGTGTGCACTTCTGTTAATATGTTTAGGTACCTATGTATAACTATATCTATACTAACTTTTTGAACTTTGCATTTAAAAGATTAGATTGAAATGAGTCTACCCAGACACCCAGATCTTGCTATTACCATTTTCCAGTAATAGGAAACCAATAGCTAATTAGAGATCAGGGACAGGGAACATAGAAGATGATCCTGGAGTTTCTTGAAGTACCAAGAAGTAAAGAAGTGCTCAGGAAAAAAAAAAAAAAAATGTGATGGGGGCATGTACAAATGGTACATGTGCCAACCTGAAGGAGGTTCCAATGGCCAATTTGGAATAATTTTGAGAAAAAATAAATAATATAGTATTGATTTATAATCCACTGCATACAGTTAGTATTTGTGAGTCTATGCTGATATAAATTAAAGAAAAGGAAATGCAAAAGAGGGAAAATGGTTGTCTGCGGAAACCTTCAAATAGCTGAGAAAAGAAGCTAAAGGCAAGGGAGAAAAGGAAAGATATACCCATCTGAATGCAGAGGTCCGAAGACAAGCAAGGAGAGACAAGAAAGCCTTACTAAGTTATCAATGCAAAGAAATACAGGGAAAAAAATAGAATGGGAAAGACTAGAGATCTCTTCAAGAAATTAGAGATACCAAGGAAATATGTCACGCAAAGATGGACACAATAAAAGTCAGAAATGGTATGGACCTAACAGAAGCAGAAGACCTTATGAAGAGAATACACAGAAGAACTATAAAGAAAAGATCATAATGAACCAGAGAACAACAATAGGTGTGATGACTAACCTAGGACCAGGCATCACTTGCAAAGTGAAGTGGGCCTTATGAAGCATCACTACGAACAAAGCTAGTGGAGGTGATGGAATTCCAGGTGAGCTTTTTCATATCCTAAAAGATGACACTAGAAAGGGGCTGCACTCAGTATGCCAGCAAATTTGGAAAACTCAGCAGTGGCCACAGGACTGGAAAAGGTCAGTTTTCATTCCAATCCCAAAGAAAGGAAATGCCAAAGAATGCTGAAACTACCACACACTTGTACTCATCTCACATGCTAGCAAAGCAGTGCTCAAAATTCTCTAAGCCAGACTTCAACAGTACGTGAACTGTGAACTTCCAGATGTTCAAGCTGGATTTAGATAAGTCAGAGGAAGCAGAGATCAAATTGCCAACATCCGTTGGATCATAGAAAAACTGAGAGAATTCCAGAAAAACATGTGCTTCATTGACTATGCTAAAGACTTTGACTATGTGGATCACAGCAAACTGTGGAAAGTTCTTAAAAAGATGGGAATACTAGGCCACCTGACCTGCCTCCTGAGACATCTGTATGCAGGTCAAGAAGCAACAATTAGAACCAGATGTGGAATGATGGACTGGCTCCAAACTGGGAAAGGAGTACTGTATTGTATATTGTCACCTTGATTATTTAACTTATATGTAGAATACATCATGCAAAATGCTGGGTTAGATGAAGCACAAGCTGGAATCAAGATTGCCAGAAGAAATATCATAACCTCATAACTTCAGATATGCAGATGATACCACCCTTAATTGCAGAAAGCAAAGAGGAACTAAAGAGTCTCTTGATGAATGTGAAAGAGGAGAGTGAAAAGGCTGGCTTAAAACTCAACATTCAAGAAATTAAGATCATTCCATCTGGTCCCATCACAGCATGGAAAATAGATGTGGAAACAATGGAAACAGTAAGAGACATTATTTTTTTTTCAGCTCCAAAATCACCGCGGATGGTGACTGCAGTCACAGCATATTAAAAAGCAGAGACATTACTTTACCAACAATGGTCCTTATAGTCAAAACTATGGTTTTTGCAGTAATCATGTATGGACGTGAGAAGTGAACCATAAAGAAGCTAAGTGCCAAAGAACTGATACTTTTGAATGATGGTGTTGGGGGAGAGTCCTTTGAACTGCAAGAACATCAAAGCAGTCAATCCTAAAGGAAATCAACCCTGAATATTCATTGGAAGGACTGATGCTGAAGCTGAAACTCCAATAATTTGGCCATCTGATGCAAAGAACTGACTCATTGGAAAAGACCCTGATGCTGGGAAAGATTTAAGGCAGGTGGAGAAGGGGATGATAGGGGATGAGACGGTTAGATGACATCACCAACTCAATGAACATGAGTTTGAGCAAGCTCTGGTAGTTGGTGATGGACAGGGAAGCCTGGCGTGCTGCTGCCCATGGGGTCACGAGTCAGACATGACTGAGTGACTGAACTGAACTGACATAAATAAATGATTAGCTAAATAAATGAGGCAGCATATGAAAATTTCCAGTGCAGAAGAATTGCACTCCATGAAAGTGGGGTATAACTCTAAAGACCTTAAGTATGGGCTGCGCATAGTGATTTCTTTGTAAGGAGTGTGGTGTATAAAGAAGGAGGGGTGACTTTATAGTAGAGAAACCTGACAAAGACTCCCTCAGAGAGCTGGTCATGGTTAACATCAACAGTTGTAAAGCATTTCAGTAGAGTATACCCTTGATATAATGTCAGGAGGATGGTACTTCTCCTCTTTTGTCTTCTTACCCAAATGCCATAACCCATAGTGTTAGTATGAGAAAAACGTCGACCAACCTCAGTTGAGGGTATTTTTGTAAATATCCGATCAGTATTCCTGAAAATGACAAAAGTCATCAAAAAAGAAGAAATATTTGAGAACCTGTCAAAGCAAAGGAACCATCCTAAGGAGTTATGATTACTAAAAGTAGTGTGGTAAAATCTAGATGTGATTCCAGGTCACATAAAGACATCAAAGGGAGAGAAATGTGGGGAAATATGAATAAAACATAGACTTTAGGTAATACTTTGTGCCAACATCATTTCATTAATTGTGACAATCATACCATAATAATGTTAACAATAGGAGAAATGTGTTGTGGTATAGATGAGAATTCTTTGTGAAATTCTTGTAACATTTTTTGTAACATTCTGTTCTAAAAATGAAGTTTATTAAGCATTTAAATAATACATGAAATAAAATATAAGATAGAATGATTAAAATCAATTAAATAACTTCATTTTATATTCCGCTAAAGTGTAAGAGTCATATTCTGTCAAATGTCTACAGTGCTTATTATGATATAACACACATAATGTCAGTTAGAGAGACATTATGAAGAAAGTAATATCAAGGAATTAGAATGACAACTACACTAGATAAGGCTTTTTGATCTATAAGCAATGGAGCATCAACTCAGGATGCCTTAAGCAAAATGTTGAATTAATTGAATAGCGTAGCCAAACCACAGCAAGAGCAGGGAGGGAGAGAGCCTTAGGAATTACAGCAGTCAACGAATCTAGTCCCATCTGCACTCCATCTATCACCTCAGTTGTTTTCAAGTTACCAGTCTTATTGTTTTAGCTAATCATTCTCTGTGACTGTTAGCATTTTCATTCACAACTACAGTGCCCCAGAAAAAGAACAGAGGACTCTTTTCTTCCAGTCATAGCTGAACAGTCTTAGGCAAGTTTCAAGTCACACGTATAGCAGAACCACAGGTTCCAGAGCGGTGAGCATGTATCTCTATATCAGCCCGTTATTGCAGGCGAGGGAGTAGAGTCATTAAAGAAAAAGTACCTGCTAATCAAACATGGCTCTGTGGAAGGAGAAGGAAGTGGAGGAGGTGGTGTAGTTGCTGGCAAGTGGCAATAGCTGAGGCCAAACTTTGTAAACCAGATGTGATGCTTATATAATTTATTACATTTATCACTTTCTCCAAATACAAGGAAATTCAGAATGAAATTTGAAAATCATACTTTAGAAATATGTATGATGCTATTATTTAAAATATGTTACTGGTTTGTAATTGCTTATTAGCCAGAGTGTCCTTGATCAGTATCTATATCTCCTTGGTCTTTCAGATCTGTCTTTCCCGTTTTCTTTTTTTAAGCTTTGATTCTATATATTTGTTTGTTTTTCCTTTTTTGATGGCCCATATCATCTGCTTTCAGGACTAGGGAATCTAAGTTTGGATTCTCCAACAAACATGCCAAGACGAGACTGGAAATGCAAGCAACTTACTGGGGGAACTGACTACGAAGGAAAGAGTGGAGGGAGCAGGCCTTGGCAGAGACGGCCTGCAGAGTTCAGTACAGGACTGGCTGTGACAGTACAATGCAGGGGCAAGAATCTTGCAGTTACAGCATCTCAGCATGCTTTTTTCCTAAGCACTGAAGACTTTCCAGCCAGTGCCACCTGCTAGAGCACTTCTGTGAGCTACAGGAATGGGTCAGCACTCCCAAGGGGACCCTCCTCCAGACTCCGGCTGGGCGTCATCTCAGGTGTAGGACCTGAGCAGAGATATGGTGCTTGATCCCCAAGGGTGGCGGCTGGTACTGTCAGTCAGCCACATTCTATCCATCATGGAGTCTGAGTGGTGCATTTTTATGGCTTTCTCCAAGAGGGGAAAAAATTATAAACAAGTATAGACTCCTTCAAATCCAATAGTAATATGCTTAGAAGTCATCAACCAAAACACAAAAATAAATACTGATGCGTGGTCTCAGGGGACAGGCTGGGAATCTCCCAGAAAGATAAGCACAAGTTTCGAAAGCTGTGTTCACAGGGCTGGGCCGGGGTCTCCGCTGGGCGCCAGCCTTGCCAACGGGAGAAAATGCTGCCCGTTTGTGTGCTGGCTGTCTAGAGGGTTCCAGGCACCTGAAGACCTCCAGACTTCTCCCCGTGCCCTGTCTGGAGGAGAACTTTTCTCCCCTTCTTAGTGGCTAGACAGCCAAGCAGAAAGAGTCCCTGGGTTATTCACCAGACACCCTCTTTCCTCTCCCCCAGATGTGATCTCTTCAAATGTTTAAACCATGGGATTAAATTAAATGAAAGGAAGTATATTATTCCTACAAAAGCAAATGTCAATCCAGAATTTCTTACAAAGCAAGGTTTGGAGAGCTTCTGACTGTGCTCTGAGATCAGAACATAGATGTTTTAATGTAAGCACACAAGAGCTCATGTTTATGCTCTTCCAGATAACAGACTGTCCATTTTCAGGATCCTGTTATCAAGATGCTGTTTATGTGACTTTTAAAAGTGAGCTTCTTAATAACCTGGTTGCATTAGGTAAGATTCTCCAGAGAAGTAAAGCCAATAGGTTATATGAAGAAATATGTAACAGATTTATTACAGGAATTGGCTTCTATGGTAATGGACCCTAAGAAATCCCAGGCTCTGCTGTCTGCAAGCTGAGGACTAGGAAACAGGAAGGTATAATTCAGTCATACTCCATAAGCCTGACAACCAGAGGACCACTGGTGTTAAGTCCTAGATACAGGGAGGCAAAGAACCAGAAACCATGATATGAGAGGGTGTTCCAGTTTAGAAATCTCACCCATCCTTTACCGTTTTCTCCATTTGGCTCTCAGTGGATTGGATGATGAGGGGAATCCCCACTGGTAAGGGGAATCTCTTTACTCAGTCCACTGATTCAAATGCTGATCTCTTCCAGAAACACCTTCACAGACACACCTAGAAATAATGTTTTACCAGCTACCTGAGCATACCTTCAGTTCAGTTTAGTCGCTCAGTCGTGTCTGACTTTAAGAGACCCCATGAATCGCAGCATGCCAGGCCTCCCTGTCCATCACCAACTCCCAGAGTTTACTCAAACTCATGTCCATCGAGTCAGTGATGCCATCCAGCCATCTCATCCTCTGTCGTCCCCTTCTCCTCCTGCCCCCAATCCTTCCCAGCCTCATGGTCTTTTCCAATGAGTCAACTCTTCACATGAGGTGGCCAAAGTACTGGAGTTTCAGCTTCAACATCAGTCCTTCCAATGAACATCCAGGACTGATCTCTTTTAGGATGGACTGGTTGGATCTCCTTGCAGTCCAAGGGACTCTCAAGAGTCTTCTCCAACACCACAGTTCAAAAGCATCAAATTCTTTGGCACTCAGCTTTCTTCACAGTTCAACTCTCATACACATACATGACCACTGGAAAAACCATAGCCTTGACTAGACGGACCTTTGTTGGCAAAGTAATGTCTCTGCTTTTTAATATGCTCTCTAGGTTGGTCATAACTTTCCTTCCAAAGAGTAAGCATCTTTTAATTCCATGGCTGCAATCACCATCTGCAGTGATTTTGGAGCCCAGAAAAATAAAGTCAGCCACTGCTTCAATTTAGCCATCTATTTGCCGTGAAGTGATGGGACTGGGTGCCATGAACTTAGTTTTCTGAATGTTGAGCTTTAAGCCAAATTTTTCACTCTCCTCTTTCACTTTCATCAAGAGGCTTTTTAGTTCTTCTTCACTTTCAGCCATAAGGGTGGTGTCATCTGCATATCTGTGGTTATTAATATTTCTCCCAGCAATCTTGATTCCAGCTTGTGCTTCTTCCAGCCCAACATTTCTCATGATGTACTCTGCATATAAGTTAAATAAGCAGGATGACAATATACAGTCTTGATGTTCTCCTTTTCCTATTTGGAACCAGTCTGTTGTTCCATGTCCACTTCTAACTGTTGCTTCCTGACCTGCATATAGGTTTCTCAACAGGCAGATCAGGTGGTCTGGTATTCTTATCTCTTTCAGAATTTTCCACAGTTTATTAGTTCAGTTAAATTGACAGATAAAGTCAATCAGCACTCTGTTTATGATATATCTGTGAGTTTCAGGAGTGGAAGAGGCAGTAATGAATGAAGGGATGAATCATCTTCTGAAGGACTGAGTATAGATTGTTGGGGCTTGGACTCTACACAACAAAGAATGACAACCCGGCAGAGCTTAGTTTGCAGGGGTGTCATTATCATATAATAAAAAATCACATTCTGATCTTTTGTTCTAGATCATCTCTTTATGACCGTATGGTTATCAAAGAGGAGGGCAAATGCAGAATAGTGGTAGAGGGTAGGGGTGGTTTGTTTCCTTCTGTACTGAAGATACCATGACAACTTCACAGCCATTTCAGAATAAACAAAAAATATACAATACAGAAAGATGGTATCAAACATGTCCAATTAACTTTGCCCAAATATTTTCTCTTCATTCCCAACTGTGTGGAGAAGTAGAAACCTTATGAGAGTTTCCCGATGATGACATTTAAAAGGAAGATGCTGTGGTTGGTGCCTTGAGATGTAACAATAAGTTTACATTTGGATGTTTATGGGGCTTTTTCTTTTTTCTTTCTCCTTTATATCTGCCACAACATCTGTTGTGATTTCTTCTGTCCTTATTATAAAAATTCAGTGCTGGTAGTTATAGTGTAATCAGGATCAATGATGGATAATTTTCTCCCTTCTCCGCTTTCTTTGCTATTATTTCTTAAAATGGAACAAAAGCAGAGATATATTTAGAAAATAAAATGCTAAGTATTGCTGAATTGAAAAGGATATTAAGGCTTATATGTATAAACACCCTGTGTAATATTCTCAGAGGCCACTGTCAGTTACCCAAAGTGACATCTATTGGGAGCCAGGGTTGGATTCAGTATCTTAGTATTTTCAGCCCAGTGGCCCCATTGCTCTCCCCAATATAGTTGTGTTCACTTTTTCTGTTACATCCCCAATAATCTTTTCAGTAACTCTTTCTTCACCTCAATACTCATACCTCTACAGATATGTGACTGACTTCCCCAGGTAGGCCTGGCTTTATAGACACCAGCAAAAACCTTTTCCATTAAGCGTAAGCAAATTTCTGACAAATTACCTTAGGTCCCTGCTCATATCTGCATGCAGTTAGAGTGAATTGCCACTCATGATTTCCATGGAAATGATTGTCTTGAGGGTCTATATTCAAAGACTGTGATAGTAATTGAAGATTTATGTATGGATCTGAAGGATAAATGTTTAGGAATGTGTATATGGTGGGTGTAGAACTGATTAGATGGTGAGGCTTTTCTAGTATATATCTCCAATCATACAGAATAATTGGTTTGACCCAAACCTAAAGTCATCAACAGTTAGGAAATAAAAATGATCTGAAATAGGATCAACTTTCCCTTAAAGTTGGAAAAATCAATTTACTCCAATTTGTGTTTTCTTCTCCAGGTGAACATCAATAAAATGTGTTAAGAGAGCCAATTTGATACAATTTAGAAACTGAAGAAAATGGACATTAATTGTAGAAAACAGCATAGAATTGTAGTCTAGTACATGTCTTATATTCCCTCAAAATGGAATAATCCAGTACATCACATTTAAATAATAATTTACAAAAATCTCAAGGTGACACATATATATATATTTCTTAAAGTTAATTATTTGTGTGAAAGAAAATCAGGCTACAATCAAACCTGTTTGCACAGGAAGCACTCTGTAAATTTGTTAAATTGAGTTACATTGGACCAGTAAATATTATGAGTTAAAAGTAGAGTTGTTCCTTGTTGGTAATTTTGGAAGTAGTTTAACTGACCAGCACAATGACCTAGTTCTCTAGTTACCTCTGTGAGCCCCTTTTGCTGTAAGAAATGAAAAGGGAACTATAAGAATATCATGGCAACTGTTATGGAGTTCAAATGAGTTTATTCTTTCTTTAGAATGAAAAAGAAGAATACAAGTCAGCATGGTTCCTGTGTTCCAGCAAGCAAACACACATGCACATGCACATGTACACAAGTGTACAGCTAGAATAGTGGATTTGACTTGTGGTCGCTAATTGTTTATTCTTTGTTCCTAAAACTTTCACTGGAATTTAATGGGGTTGCTGAGGATCATGAAACTTTTAGACATTTGAAAACTTTCCCTTCTATCACAAACCTAATTACTGTTGGAACAATCATAATATTTTGCTTATACACATTTTAAGTTCTATTCCGTATTCCGTAGGGGAAAATTATCAAAATATCTTTATGAGGAAATTAAATAGAGATATAGCTATTTATTTTTTAATTCATTTCTTACTATCCAGTCCCCAGATTTTTCTTTTGTTTCACTCATACAAATAGAAGAGACAATTACATTAAAAATCAATTAGAGTACCTAAATTATATAAGTTCATTGCAGTATATATTGTAGATTTTGAAATTTTAATTGAGGATAGCATAATTTGAATCAGGAGGGAGAAAGATGTCGAATCATGGTATTTTCTGTCATGCTTATATATAAATAGTTAACGCCAGTATAGGTCAATATATTTGCTTTTTAAAAATAAATGACAGAAATAAGTCATCTTAAGAAAATAACAGAAAGCCAACTTTTTCACTTTGACACTTCAAATGGCATTTGCAAGTGTGAGTGATCCCAACGTGATAAATTGTCTTCCTGCTGTCAGTCTCTATGTGAGAAATACAATTGGAAATAGTGTGAAAAATTTCTCCCATATTATTTATGTTTCAATTTAGAATCAGAACAATGAAACAGCATTTTCTATGCATGAAAATGTGTTGAAAGAAAAAGGTAAATGCAGTCCTGAGAACAGGTATTATTAGCTGCCTAATGTTCAGCAGAACACACGGTTTAGAACATTACAGTGAAATGACTTAGGTTCCTGCCACAGCCTCACTACTCCTAACTCCGCCACTTCTAGCAGGTTATTTACTTTTTTAAGGCTCACTTTTATGATGTATAAAAATTAGATAATAAGTGCTTCTTGAAAATGTTTTAAAAGCATAAGTAATATAATAAACTTAGTCCAGACTTGGCATATTTTAATGAATTAATGTTATTTTTAACTTATTTCATGAAATTAGAAGACAGAAGTTTTATTAATCAGTATTCGTGGGTATATGCGGCTATTTTTTATATGAGCTTTTTTTCAGTGCTTATATGAATGATGAAGAATGTCTATATCTAGAAGTTCTTACAAAAGAAGATTCATAATTGTCAATCTGTAATTGTCAACTCATATAATTCCTCAAGAAAGAGTCAGGCACCTTTGGAAAAATCTAATGCTGTGTTTACAGAGAACAGTTAAATTTGAGCACCAAAATCCTTCCTCCTCATTAACAATGTTGTTTATATACAACTTGAAGATCCAGTATCATGTTTTTAACATATAACAAGTTAATATTTAAGAAATACTGCTGCTGCTGCTGCTAAGTCGCTTCAGTCGGGTCCAACTTTTCACGACCCCACGGACTGCAGCCCACCAGGCTACCCCGTCCCTGGGATTCTCCAGGCAAGAACACTGGAGTGGGTTGCCATTTCCTTCTCCAATGCATGAAAGTGAAATATTAAAGTGATGTCGCTCAGTCGTGAACAACTCTCAGCGACCCCATGGACTGCAGCCTACCAGGCTCCTCCGTCCTTGGGATTTTCCAGGCAAGAGTACTGGAGTGGGGTGCCATTGCCTTCTCTGCCAAAGAAATACTAAGTTATGTTAAAAAAGTGGCTAGAGTCATTGAAAAAAAACCCCTACTTCCTATGAGTTAACTTCTTAATTTATGGACATGCTAAAGTATACAGAGATGTGACTTATAAGAAACAGGAGGGGAAAAAAAGCTAATATGGTGAGTACTTCAGATACAATTAATATCATATATATGTATGCGTGTATATACATGTACATAAACATATACATGTATTTAAGAATACATATTGAACACACATATTACAAATAGCTGTGAAAAGAAGAGAAGAAAAAGGCAAAGTAGAAAAGGAAAGATATTCCCATTTGAATGCAGAGTTCCAAAGAATAGGAAGGAGAGATAAAAAAGCCTTCCTCAGTGATCAGTGCAAAGAAATAGAGGAAAACAATAGAATGGGAACGACTAGAGATCTCTTCAAGAAAATTAGAGATACCAAGGGAATATTTCATGCAAAGATGGGCTCAATAATGGACAGAAATGGTGTGGACCTAACAGAAGTAGAAGATATTAAGACGAGGTGGCAAGAATACACAGAAGAACTATACAAAAAAGATCACGACCCAGATAACCACAATGGTGTGATCACTCACCTAGAGCCAGACATCCTGGAATGTGAAGTCAAGTGGGCCTTGGAAAGCATCACTTCGAACAAAGCTAGTGGAGGTGATGGAATTGCAGTTGAGCTATTTCAAATCCTAAAAGGTGATGCTGTGAAAGTGCTGCACTCAATATGCCAGCAAATTTGAAAGACTCAGCAGTGGCCATAGGATAGGAAAATGTCTGTTTTCATTCCAGTCCCTAAGAAAGGCAATGCCAAAGAATGCTCAAACTATTGAACAATTGCACTCATCTCACAGACCAGTAAAATAATGCTCAAAATTCTCCAAGCCAGGCTTCAGCAATATGTGAACTGTGAACTTCCAGATGTTCAAGCTGGTTTTAGAAAAGGCAGAGGAACCAGAGATCAAATTGCCAACATCTGCTGGATCATCAAAAAAGCAAGAGAGTTCCAGAAAAACATGTATTTCTGCTTTATTGACTATGCCAAAGCCTTTGACAGTGTGGATCACAAGAAACTGTGGAAAATTCTGAAAGAGATGGGAATACCAGACCACCTGACCTGCCGCTTGAGAAACCTGTATGCAGGTCAGGAAGCAACAGTTCAAACTGGACATGGAACAACAGACTGGTCCCAAATAGAAAAAGGAGTACCTCAAGGCTGAATGTTGTCACCCTGCTTATTTAACTTATGTGCAGAGTACATCATGAGAAATACTGGGCTGGATGAAGCACAAGCTGGAATCAAGATTTCTGGGAGAAATATCAATCACCTCAGGTATGCAGATGACATCACCCTTAGGGCAGAAAGCGAAGAAGAAATAAAAAGCCTCTTGATGAAAGTGAAAGAGGAGAGTGAAAAAGTTGGCTTAAAGCTCAACATTCAGAAAACTATGATCATGGTGTCCAGTCCCATCACTTCATGGCAAATAGATGGGGAAACAGTGGCAGACTTTATTTTTGGGGGGCTCCAAAATCACTGCAGATAGTGATTGCAGCCATGAAATTAAAAGAGCTTTACTCCTTGGAAGAAAAGTTATGACCAACCTAGATAGCATATTAAAAAACAGAGACATTATTTTGCAAAAAATGGCCTTCTAGTCCAGGCTATGGTTTTTTTCAGTAGTCATATATGGATGTGAGTGTTGGACTGTAGAGAAAGCTGAGCACTGAAGAATTGATGCTTTTGAACTGTGGTGTTGGAGAAGACTCTTGAAAGTCCCTTGGATTGCAAGGAGATCCAACCAGTCCATCCTAAAGGAAATCAGTCCTAAATATCCATTGAAAGAACTGATGTTGAAGCTGAAACTCCAATATTTTGGTGACCTCTTGTGAAGAATTGAGCCATTGGAAAAGACCCTGATGCTGGAAAAGATTGAAGGTGGCAGGAGAAGGAGACGACAGAGGATGATATAGTTGGATGTCATTACCAACTCAATGGACATGAGTTTGAGTAATCTCTGGGAGGTGGTGATGGACAGGGAGGCCTGGTATGCTGCAGTCTGTGTGGTCAGAGTCGGACATGACTGAGTGACTGAACTGAACTGATACATGTTTTCAATCACACAACATATATATAAATATATATGTGTGTGTGTGTGTGTGTGTGTATTATATATATATTTAAGATTCTTTGATATAAAATAAGTTATTTATTTTAAGTTGAAATTCTGTTTATTAAATTAAAATTATGTGTATTAAGTTAAAATTATGTGTATGCCTGTGGCTAATTCATGTTGGTGTGGCAGAAACCATCACAATATTGTAAAGCAATTATTCTCCAATTAAAAATAAAATTTAAAAACCTGTATTGATTATTTTTATTTGCTTAAATACAGTTATCTCCATTCAGAGATGTAAACAAGCTATACCATACCCAAATGATATTGTATACCAATCAGGGCTTTATAGATCTGTCATGATTTTTATTAAGATAGAATTTCCTTGCTTTAGGACCAACATATTCCACAAAAACTATCATTATGCATTTAGTCTTCCTAAGTCCTTGCTGCACGACATCAGATTTCATATGGAATTTAAACATTCATAGCACAGATGTTCTGTGGCTTATGCATCACACTCCTGGACTACCTGGTGATGTTGGTTTTATCCAGGCTGTTCAGACTTTTATAATTATGTTTATAATTTTCACAAAGGTCATAAGAAACTTTCAACATTTTCACATATATACTTATGGGGGCTCAACAATATTAAAATGTCTTTGAATACACATTAACAGAATGTTCAAATGACTGACTAGGTTATATAATGATTTTTGAAATAATAAATCATAATATGATTGATAGTTTGATTATATTTGTGTTTAGTCAGTTAGAAAGCACACAGAAAAAGGGCAAGTAAATCAGATTTCCCTAAATTTAAGATAAAAAATAAATGTAAGAAAAAAGCTATATTGTATGCAGAAATATTTTTTATTGTTTTAGGCTACGCCAAATAGGTCACTCAGTGCTAAAGAATCTGCCTGCGGTGCAAGAGACACAGGTTTCATCTCTGGATCAGGAAGATCCCCTGGAGGAGGCCATGGCAACCCACTCCAGTGTTCTTGCCTGGAGAATCCCGTAGACAGAGGAGCCTGGCAGGTACAGTCCATGGAGTCACAAAGAGTCAGACAGAGCAGACCAGCACAGCACAGGACAGGAAATTTCAAAACCGTGCTGAAATTGTTAAAAGGAATCAATTTCTTCAAGACTTAACAATTTGTATTGCAAATTTGTGTCCTGTGGAAGTATATTACTTGGGAGATGAACACTTGTGTACATAGCGTATACACTTGTATGTATAGTGTATAAGCAGTGTCAATAGCAAGTAATTCATTGTCTTCCCTGAAATTTCCTTTACAATATAGAATGATATATTTTCCAAATAATCTATCATATTTCCATGCTATTATTTTCCTTCTGCAAGTTCTTAAACCTAATTTGAGCTCATAAATTTCAGGAGCTCCAAAAAGTACACAAGAGATTTCTTTGCTATTGCTAGATGGTAGGAAGAAGAACAGAGTATCTACAATCTGGAGAAAGGTGTCAGTTACTTTAATTCTGAGCAAAATGTTATTAAAATATTTGGTCCCTTAAACTATAAATATATATATATATATACATTCAATTTGTCATGTCCATTTTGTGTGTTTCACATATATTGTTAATTATATGATTTAAAATTTACTTTTTGTGTTAAATACATCATGAAAATAATATAATGATAATATAATAATATAACTTTTAATATAAACTCTCAGACTTTGCAGTATTTGTTGTTGCTGAAATTGTTAGAAGATACTACTCCTTGCCACTTCTATTCTTATACTTCAGTATAATTTTAGAATGGCTATCCAAAGGTTTACATGCTGCAGATCTGAACGGGTAAGGCCATTTATGATCTAGAGCAGAGGACAGACTAAAATGACCCTAAAAATTTCTATTAGGACATAAGAGTAAACCCACGGAAGTGAACTCTGATGAATGAATAAGTCTTAATCTTGTTATGAAAAAAGGCACCAATGCCAAAACTGCCAAATGAACTCCTGGCAGAAAATGATTCTATCACAAAAGCACGACTTTCATAGCTCCCCATTTTGTTAAATCTTAATTTCCAGAAAAACCATATAAACCAAGATATTAAAGTGATATCCTAAGTGTGATTTTGTTTCCAGGGAGTTCACAGTATAAAAATAATAGAAGCAAGAAGGTTATTATACCAGCTGCCTTAGAATTTGTTTTGAATGTTATCTTTATAGAACTCCATATAGTTTCTTTAATTTAATTACAGCTGAATGCATAGTTGACTAAATTTCGAAAACTGTCCACTTGAGGCTAACAATTTCAGGCATGCCTAATGGATTTCATTTTTGCTCTACTTTAATCAAAGATAAGTAAACCATGCTTTTCAAACTGATTTTACAATTTATATTTGTTTTCATTTTCCATTCATATAAAGTTATGATAAGAATGAAATCTGTCATTCAAAAATGCATATATACTGATATACTAAGTTGATGAACTGAATTGTTACAGTCAGCAAGCAGCTATAATAGCTCGAAATGTCCTTTCACTAGCTGAGGTATGAAAATCTGAATCTGGCATATGAAAGGAGGTAAGCAGGCCAATGTGCAATGCATGAATGTTGGAAGGATGGAAATGAAGTATATTTTTCTAGACAAGCTCAGCCCATCTCTTAAAGAAGTAGAAAAAAATATATTCACACTTATAAAAAAAAATTGCTAATCTGAATTAGTAGATGTGAGAACATAGTATGTCATGAAAGAATTCCAAATGGTTTACAACCCATTTTCCTCCCCATTTTCTTATCTTTTGCATTTGCTATGTATGTTTGCTATTAAGAAACTCATATGAATTAATATTAACTGTGATGTATACTACATATGTCAATTCCCTTGCTCCACTCTTTTTTTTTTTTTTTATACAGTGTAATTTGGCCAAAGTTTCCATGTAGGTGTTTAACTCTAGTTAAAAAATTAAATTCTTTGCCATTATCTTTCTATATTTTTCTGATTTTTCACAGTCCTTATATGGAAATCACTCTTATTTGAAAAATAGCTCAGCATTTTCAGATACATTGTTTTTCTGGAATAGGAGACAAACCTAAATACAACTTTAAAGCTTTTTTTGTGTTCTTAACATTTTTTGAACAATTATACCATAAGCTTGGAAATTATAACACATGTTTGAGGGAGAAAGACCAGTCAGATTACAAGAAATGTAGAATTTATATGAAGAAATAATAACTGAGAATGTTAAAAGGAAAAGCTGTGAGGCATATAATGACAAACCTTAACTACAAAACAAAGGAGTTTTGTCAACCCCAAATAAAATAATTGACAAATTATAAAGAGTGAAATTGAGTTTATTCAGGAATAGTAGAGGAATTGTAATCTGGGGCAAGCAAATTGTGGTGAACCACATACAAATCTGAAGAATCAAAAAGATAAGCTTTTATAAGGTGTGAGAAGAAAACTGGAGAGGGTTGTGTTAAGCAAATTTTGTTGGAGAACAAAGCATTGACATTGTTGCCATTTCTCAATGTCTTCAAGTAGTGGTTAGGGTGTTATTGTTGGGATAGAGAAGGATCTTTCTTCTTTTTCTTAAAAGCAGGAAATAGAATTCCCAAATGAAAATATCTTCCCTTGTCAGATTAGCTCTTACCTTCTGTCTCCCTGCTGGTGATGTAGCCTGCCAGGAGTAGTACTTCCTGAAAGCTTCTTCTTCAGGGCTTCCCCACTCCAATGTAAGTGAGATTTCTTATATCTTCACAGTTTAATTCAGCAAATAATGGAGAGTCACTGAAAGTTTGTTGGGCAAGAGTTGATGTGATTATAGAAGATGAATATGACACAAATGGGACCTAAGAAGAAGCAAGTTAGAAGTTTTTTTTTTTTTTTTAATATTATGGAAAAAAATGCAATGTGTACAAATTATTTTAATACAATTAAGAATATATAAGATGAAGAAGAGAAAGCAGAACTTTAGCACAGATTAATAATGATTCCAGTGAAATTCACTTAAGGCTTTAAATGTTTACTCTCTGTTTAAGTGAAGGGAAGTGTATTTTCTTAAGTTCCTAGAAGGTAATGATGATACTGGTTCAAAAACCACACATTCATGATTAACATGAGTCTGAACTAAACCATGTGAACATGTAACTATGTGTTTTACATCACAAAAAAAGAAAAAATTCAGAGCATTTACACAAGATCTACTGATAATTTGTTTGCACATTAAAGAGGAATATTTGCAAGAAAAATGAAGATTTTTTTGAAAAAGGAAATATTTACTTCTCCCAAAGAACATGGCAATAATTTGCTTGATTTTGGAATTCATCATCTGTTTATCTATCTATCATCATTATCATTTGTCTATCTCTGTTTTTTACACTATTTCAGTTTTGGGTTTTATTTTTTTTTCTTTACTGATAACTGAGGATTTTAGAGAAAAAGGTGAATAATCAGTTGTCTATTATAATTGGATAAAATGCATTAATAGAAGTTAAAAGATAAATATCTCACTGAAAAATTATGAAAATTGAGTATATGCTGTGAAATAAGGCAAACACATTTGCTCGTGAGAACAAAGGTAACATTGAAAGGCAGCAACGAAGGAGTAGTTCCAGAGGTATAATTGAATGAAAAGGAAGGCTGTTGGGATCAGAAGAAATTTTGGATCTTCAGACTTTTGAATTTTAACGACTTTGAATTACTTGAAGATGATTAGAAATATGGAAGTTATTACACTGAAAAACTTGTTCTAATAATTGGATCTCATACTTTAAAAACTAGGTTGTTTATTTAGCAGAACATTCTGTTTCATTTTTTAGATTAATTTATTTTAATTGGAGGCTAATTATCTTACAATGTTGTGGTGTTTTTTGCCATACATTGACATGAACCAGACACGGGTGCATGTGTCACCCCATCCTGAACCCCCTCCCACCTCCCTCCCCATCCCATCCCCATGGGTTGAGCACCAGTTTTGAGTGCCCTGCTTCATGCATCAAACTTGCACTGGTTATGTATTTTACTTATGGTAATATACATGTTTCAATGCTAATATTCCATTGTATATATGTACCACAACTCCTTTATCCATTCATCTAGCAGAACATTTTATATTTGCATTTCTCATAAAATCAAGGTAGTATCTAATATGATACATCTTTCCACAAAACTGGCAGTCTAATAAGGGAGAGAAAAGTCACAAGTATGAAATAGAGATATTAAAAGTTACATGGTGAAATATACTGCAGAAGGTTAGTGAAAGTGGTTTTAGTTCTTCAAATTCCTTGCATTTGAGGACCCAAAACCCTGTTTCTCAAAGAAAGTTGATTCTTCTGTTTTTAGATATGTGTTCTTAGTAAAATACTGACTGTAGGTTAAGAAATATAAAACAGAATATGGAATAAACATGATTTTACTATTATGAGTATTGATCCGTCAAGTCAAGGCTATGGTTTTTCCAGTAGTTGTGTATGGATGTGAGAGTTGGACTATAACGAAAGCTGAGCACCAAAGAATGGATGCTTTTGAACCATGGTGTTGGAGAAGACTCTGGAGAGTCCCTTGGATTGCAAGGAGATCCACCCAGTCCATCCTAAAGGAAATCAGTCCTAAATATCCATTGAAGGAACTGATGTTGAAGCTGAAACTCCAATACTTTGCTGACCTGTTGTGAAGAACTGAGTCACTGGAAAATACCCTGATGCTGGGAAAGATTGAAGGTGGGAGGAGAAGGGGATGAGAGAGGATGAGATGGTTGGATGGCATCACCGACACAATGGACATGAGTTTGGGTAAACTCCGGGAGTTGGTGATGGACAGGGAAGCCTGGGGTGCTGCGGTCCACAGGGCTGCAAAGAGTCGGACACGACTGAGCGACTGAACTGAACTGAATACTTTTATTCTAAGCATCAAATTTATCACATTATCATTGTTATCAAGTCTAATTAAATTAAAGTCCAAGATGGGAACATGATTGTTTACAAAAGAGAGACATTTTAAAATAATGTATTACAGAGTTATAAAACTCTTTCAAAGATAGGTTGGTACGTATAAAGAATATTCCAATATCAAGGTTAATTGTCATTCGTGTAGTATAGAAGTCTGTGTGTGTGCACATGTGCTCACTGAGTGACTGCTCAGTCATGTCTGAAGGCTCAGTCATGTCCGACTCTTTGCAACCCCATGGACTGCAGCCTGCTAGGCTCCTCTGTCCCTGGAATTTTCCAGGCCAGAAAACTGAAGTGGATTGCTATTTCCTACTCCAGTAGATCCTCCCAATTCAGGGACTGAGCCAGAGGCTTGTGTATTTCCTACTTTGGCGGGAGGATTCTTTGCCGCTGAGCCACTGGGGAGCCAATAGAAGGCTCACATCTACAATTAGCTTGAAAGAATGACCATGACAGCTTACCAAATGAGAAAATCTAGTTCAAAAGTTTGTTTTGAATTTAAGATCTGGAAAATTTCTTTAATATACGCCTACTCCTTTACCTCTAATGAGCAAGCAGTCTGTTATGAACTTAACCACATTTCTCCACTATTCTAGATATTAAATTCCAAAATCCCAAAACTAGATTATCCACTTCTATTAATATTGCACAAACCTACACTACAATAGGTTTGTTGTACAGAATTAAACTAATTTTCTTCCAAAACTTAAAATTTAGAGGAATATGAGAGATATCAAAATGTAAATCCACCAGGCAGGTGTTAACTTTCTGACTGATCAGCAATTATATGAAATACAATTGTGTACAACTTTCAGCCATTGATTTTTGTATTATTTATTTATTACTCAGGCAGTGCCACCATAAAAAAGACAAATGACTTTCACTTAAGCATAAAATCACCATCTCAAGGAAACCTGTTATTAACACATTCTTCATAGTGAATGTTTGGAGTATTTTTAAGGAAGGAATATTTCTTTTCCATGCAGTTCTCCTTACTCCCCCAAATGAAATTTTTTCAGTTTTACCTGTTAAAATTCCAACTATCCTTCACTTTCCATTTTGCCAGTCAGCAACTCATAAGACTTCCTCAGTCAGCATGGTACAAGCTTTCTCTGTTCCCTCTGGACAAATAGCTTTTCATTGTGCTTGTTTATCTTGTTGTACTCTAAATACCTGTTTGTAGGTCTTAATGTTTTTACCTGGTAGATATATAGACCATGCCTTCCTGGATGGCTATGTCAACCATTATTGAGATATGGCTTAGAGCCAGGAACATATAGGTTCAAATTCTGTTTCCATATTTTCACCTAAAATGGGATTTTGAGCAAATCAATCACTGATCAGAGGATAATTTTTCCTCAGCTATGATTAGATGATAATAAATATCTCATATGTTTAACATTAAATGAGAACATGAAATATTATAAGATGCTCTTTGTTCTGTTTCTCAGTTTCATATAAGACTTAGTTCATTGAAATCAGGGACATGTTCCTATCTATCACACTGTTTATAGTACAACTATTTTCAAATACTTATCAATAAATATTTCTTAAAAATAAATTTAATAGTTTATCTGAATAATGGACAAAACTACTTCCTTGAGTTACAAGATGATATGTGCAAGGTAAGAAGATTGATTTTATCCAGAGAAAATGAATATATGTGAACATTTTTTAAAAATTCTCTAATATTTTTGTAATAGCTATTTCTAATCTATGTGTCAAGATGAATCTTATTGGGTATTAAGTTTCTCAATTTTAGAAGTTACAGTTGACTCCAAAGAAATACCAAGGATCATAAGAGACTATTATGAACAACTGTATGCCAATAAAATGGACAACCTGGAAGAAATGGACAAATTCTTAGAAAGGTACGGTCTCCCTAGACTGAACCAGGAAGAAATAGAAAATAAGAACAGACCAATCTCAAGCACTGAAATTGAAACTGTGGTTAAGAACATCCCAACAAACAAAAGTCCAGGACCTGACAGCTTCATTGGTGAATTTGTCATACATTTAGAGAAGAAGTAACACCTATCCTTCTGAAACTGTTGCAGAAAATTGCAGAGGAAGGAAAACTTCTAAACTCATTTTATGAGGCCACCATTACCCTGATACCATAATCAAATAAGGATATCCAGAAAAAGAAAATTGCAAGCCAGTATCATTGATGAACATATATGCAAAAATCCTCAACAAAATACTAGCAATCTGTATCCAACAATATGTTAAAAACATTGATCGTACAACATGATCAAGTGGGATTCATTCCAGGGATACAAGGATTTTTCAAAATCTGCAAATTAATCAATGTGATATACCACACCAACAAATTAAAAAATAAAAACCATATGATCATCTCAATAGATTCAGAAAAAGCCTTTGACAAAATTCAGCACCCATTTATGATAGAAACTCTCCAGAAAGGGGACAGAGAAGGTACATACCTCAACATAATAAAGACCATATATGACAAACCCACAGCTAGCATCACACTCAGTAGTAGAAAACTAAAATCATTCTCTCTAAGATCAGGAATAAGACGAGGATGTGCACTCTCAACACTTTTATTCAATAAAGTTTTGAAAGTCCTAGTTACAGCAATCAGAGAAGAAAAAAGAATCCAAATTGGAAAAGAGGAAGTTTAACCCTCACCGTTTTCAGATGACATGACACTATATGTAGAAGATTCTGCAATGTTACCAGAAAACTACTCATGTGTGCGAAGTCACTTCAGTCATGTCCAACTCTGTGCGAACCTATGGACTGCAGCCTGCAGGCTCCTCTGTCCATGGGATTCTCCAGGCAAGAATACTGGAGTGGGTTGCCTTTTCCTTCTCCAAGGGATCTTCCCAACTCAGGGACTGAACCCTAGTCTCTCATGTCTCCTGCATCAGGTGTATTCTTATCACTAGTAAGCCACCTGGCAAAGAGAAAACTAGTAGAACTCAACAATGAATTTGGTAAAATTGAAAATGACAAAATTAATACACAGAAATCTGTTGCATTTCTATACACTAACAATAAAAGATCAGAAGAGAAATTCAAGAAGCAATTCCATTTACCATTGCATCGGAAAGAATAAAATGCCTAGGAATCAACCTACCTAAGGAAACAAAAGAGAAATAAACCTACCTAAGGAAACAAAAGATCTGTACTCCAAAAACTCTAAAATGCTGATGAGAGAAACTGAAGAAGACAAAAACAGATGTAAAGAGATACCATGTTTGTGGATTGGAAGAATCAGTATTGTTTAAATGACTATACTGTCCTAGGCAATCTACAGATTCAATGCAATCCCTATCAAATTACCAATGACGTTTTTCATGGAACTGAGCAAAAAAATACTCAAGATTTGTATGGAGATGCAAGACAGCCCGAATAGCCAAGGTGACCTTCAAAAAGAAGTTAAACTGTTGGGTTTATAAGTAGCTGTTGATTCATGCTTTCATTGAGTAGTTCAATACATTTTTTTTTTCAATGCATTTTTTATTGTCATTGTTACCACTTCTGTAAGAAACATCCAGTACTGGATATGAATAAGAGAGACAGCAGACTGTTAACAAGGAAAGAGACAATTAAGCATCCTAATAATGATTAGGAAGCAATCATCTGAAAGAAGATTATAGGATCTGACAGATAGAAAACCAGAGTTTTAGGGGACAGTTACTGAAAAGGTGACAGTCAGTCAAAGGAGTCTGAGAATAGGCCAGCATGAAAAACACAATCAAGATCATTTCAGATTCTGAGTGAAAATCCACAACTAGGAAAAATTTGGGGCCTTAGAGAAATTAAACAGAGGATGCATTGAGGCTGGATTGCAATGGATGAGTAAGAAAGTAAGAAAAAATGGAGAAGGAAAAGTCCAGTTTATGTTGTTACTTTTTTGGTCTGTAAAGAATAATATTAAATATTTACTTAGCAATTGCTGTGTGCCAGGAACCATTTTAAGTGCTGCATGTGAATTAATTTGTTTATCCCTCATGACAAGTCTTTTGAGGAAGAAACTACTTCTGTCTTTGACAATGAGGAAATGAAACAGTTTAAGTAAAGTGTTCAAAACCACATTATAAGTAAGCCTATGAGTTAAGATCCTAAGCTAGTAGACTGACTTACACAGAGTCTGGTTTCTTAACCACTATGGTGTGCTTATTGCAACCAGAAGATTGCATAGGTTTCATTAAAGGTATTATATGGTAACTTTTCAGGGCTTCCCCTGTGGGTCAGTGATAAAGAATCCGCATGCAAGGCAGAAGCTACAGGAGAGGTGGGTTCGATCCTTGGGTTAGGAAGATCCCCTGGAGGAGGGCATGGCAACACTCCATTAGTCCTGCCTGGAGAATCCCCATGGACAGAGGAGCCTGGCAGGCTGCCATCCATAGGGTCACAAAGAGTTGGACATGACTGAAGTGACTTAGCAAACACTCATGGTAACTTTTCAGAAGTCATAAACAATGGATTATAATATAGGACACAAGAATCATGCAGGTTGTAATTCTTTTATCTTTAATGTTTACCAGAGCTAATTTGCAAAGAAAAAAATGATTTAGAGTATAAGAATATAAGCAGGAGGATCAAAAAGGAAGCTGTCATATCATTCAGACTTGATGGTGACTTATATTAGACTAGGATACATGGCAGTGTAGACTGGAGGAAGGGTTGACCTGTGATATTTGAGAATAGAAATGATAGGATTTCTTAATAGAGGGAAAATGAGCAATTAAGGTTATGGCTGGAGTGACTATATGAACAATGTTTCCACTGACTGAGATAACCCAGACTAGAAGTATCCATAACCTCTTAAGTTCCTTTATCATGATATGTTCATGTTTCTTAGAACCTTGAGCACCATCTGAATTTTAGGTAAGTAATCTTATCAGTTTGTTCATGACAACATCTAGCCTTGATAGTGTGTTCAACAAGGACGCCTCAGACAAATTTATAATTGACCAGCTAGATAAAAATATAGAAATGACTGCATTATTCTGACACCAAATATTATTTTTTATTCTAGGAGATCATAGAGTTACATAACTAAAATGTTAGCCAAGTGATTGAGCTCAAAAGGTGAAATATGAAAAAATTAATAATTTGAAACACAGAGAAATTCTGCAGCTATAGGAAGTAATAAATACCCATGTAAGGCTACTAAACTTTGTTCAGTTGGAATAACTCCAAACAGGTAATAGTGAAATAGCAAGATTATTTTGAATTAATGGCAGACTTTATTTTATAATTCAGGTGTACCTTGGAGATATTGGGAGTTTGGTTCTAGACCACTTCAATAAAAGCTATTTTTACATTAAAGCAAGTCGCAAAATATGTTTGGTTTCCCAGTGAATATAAAAGTTATGTTTGTATCTGTGGTCTGTTAGGTGTGAAATAGCATTATGTCTAAAAAACAATGCATAAACCTTAATTTAAAATATTCTATTTTTAAAAAATGCTAGCTACCTGAATCTTCAGTGAATCATAATCTTTTAGTTGCTGTATGGCCTTACCTTAATTTGATGGCTGTTGGCTGATCAAGGATGACAGTTGCTAAAGTTTATGATCGCTTGGCAATTTCTTAAAATAAGAAAATGAAGCTTGCCTCACCCATTGACTTTTGGAAAAATGATTTCTCTGTAGCATGCAAATACTGTTTGATAGTATTTTACCTACTATAGAACTTCTTTAAAATTGGAGACAATACTTTCAAACCCTGCTGCTGTTTTATTGACTATATTTATGTAATATTCTGTATCAGTTTTCCTCATTTCAACAATCTTGAAAGCATCTTAACTAGGAATAGATTTCATCTCAAGAAACCACTTTCTTTGCTCATCTGCAAGAAGCAACTCCTTATCTGTGAAAGTTTCATCATGAGGTGGCAGCAATTCAGTCACATCTTCAGGCTCTACTTGTAATTTTAGTTCTCTTGATATTTCTACCACATCTGCAGTTACTTCCTCTACTCCACTGAAGTCTTGAACACCTCAGAGTCAACCTTAAGAATTGGAATCACTTTTTTAAAACTCCAGTTGAAGTTGACATTTTAACCTCTTCCCATGAACCATGAATGTTCTTAAAGACATCTAAAATGGTGAAGGTGTTTTAGAAAGTTTTTAATTTACTTTAGCCAGATCCATCAGAGTAACCACTGTCTATTGCAGCTGTAGCCTTATGAAATATATTTTTAAGATAATAAGACTTGAAAATCAAAATGACTACTTGATCCATGGACTACAGAAGGGAAGTTATGTAAGTTGACATGAAACCAATATTAATCTCATTGTAAGCACCATCAGAGATCTTGGGTGACTGGGTTCATTGTCTTTGAGTAATATGAAAGGGACTCTTTTTTTTTTTTTCTTTGATCAATAGGTCTCAATAGTGGGATCAAAATATTCAGTAAACCATGTTGTAAGCAGCTGTCATCCAAGATTCGTTGTTTCATTTATAAAGCATATGCAGAATAGATTGAGCATAATTCTTAAGGGCTCTAGGATTTTTAGAATGATATAATATATGAGCATTGGTTTCAACTTAAAGTCACCAGCTGCATTAGCCCCTAACAATAGAGTCAGTCATTGACATCTTCTTTGTAACCCTGAAATAGAAGGCTGTTTGTCCACATTGGAAATCTGTTGTTTAGTGTAGTCCACTTCATTAATTACCTTAGTTTGATCTTCGGGATAACTTGATAATCTTCTACATAAGCAAGTTTTTTATATTCTGAAGATAACTTCCGTCCTTAAACCTCATTAATCAACTTCTACTAGTTTGAGGGTTTTTTTTCTGCAGCTTTCTCACCTGTCTCAGGCTTCACAGAATTGAAGAGTGTTAGAAATTCGATCTGGACTTTGCTTTGACTAAAGGGAATGCTATGGCTGGTTTGATTTTCTACCCAGAACACATCTATCTGAAACTTTCTTCATATCAGCAATTAGGCTGTTAGTTTTCTTATCACCCATCGGTGCTCACTGAAGCAGCACTTTGAATTGCCTTCAGGAACTTTTCCTTTGCATCCACAACTTGACTGTTTGGCATAAGAGGGGTAGCTTTCAGCCAGTCTTATCATTCAATGTGCCTTTCTCACACAGCTTTATCATTTCTAGCTTCTAATTTAAACTGAGAGACATGCAATTCTTCCTTTCACTTGAACACGTAGAGATTATTGAATGGTTATTAATTGGCCTAATTTTAATATTGTTGTATCTCAGGAAATAGGGAGGCCAGACGAAAAGAAACTAGGTGAGGGAATAGCTAGTTGTTGGAACAGTCAGAATGCACACAACACTTATCAATTAAGTTCATCATCTTACATGGGTGTAGCTCATGGCGCCTCAAAACAATTACAATAGTAACATCAAAGATCACTGATCACAGGTCACCATAACAAACATAATATTGATGAAAAATTGAAAACTGTGAGAATGACCAAGATATGACACACAGACAAGAAGTGAACAAATGCTTTTGGGAAAATGATGCCAATAGACTTTCTCAATAAAGGGTTTCCACAAAACTTCACTTTATGAAAAATGACTTGTGTGCAAAAGACAATAAAGCAAAGCATAAGAAATGAGGCATGCCTATCTATATTTCTATTCTTATTGTAACACAGGGATCTGTGCTCATGAGTAATCATTATGTCATAATGGAACCATGAATCCCAGCAGGGCAGGAATAGAGATTCAGATGTAGAGAATGGACTTGTGGACACAGCAGCAGAAGGAGAGGGTGGAAAGAGTTGAGAGAGTAGCATTGAAATATATACTTTGTCATTGTTTCATTGTTGTTTAGTCACTAAGTTGACCATGTGTAAAGTAGATAGCTGGTAGGAAGTTGCAGTATAACAGGCAAGCTCAGACCTGGGCTCTGTGATGACCTAGAAGAGTGAAATGGGGGGTGGAGTAGGAGAGAGGCTCCAGAGGAAGGAGATACATGTATACTTCTGGCTTATTCACATTGCTACACAGCAGAAAGGAACACAATATTGTAAAGCAATTGTCATCCAATTAAAAATAAATTAAGTAAATAAAAAAGGCAAAATGCAAACACTTGGGGACAAAGTTTTCAATTTTATGATGAAAATCTAAAAATTTGTCCAAAAGATAAATAGCTGAAAATAAATATGAGCATTCTCTTCAGTGCTCATTTAATCAATGCTATACACTTTTGTAGTGTACATCTTTGCATGATTTATACTTTTTAAAATAATGATGATAGGTTTCAATATTAAATAGCATATTTATAGCACTAGTAGATTAATAATGATTTGATCGTAAAGAAATGGCACAAGCAAGTGTTGGTTGCAAGCATTAGTCATTTGCTTTGGAAATTCAATATATTTAGTTTTGTTTGGGATTTCAAGGTTGACATTTTCTTCCAAGAAAATTTTTAAAATTTAAATTATTTTTTTCTAAATTATAATGCAAGGGAGAGCCCTGCTGGCAGACTTTTATAGATGCAGGAAGTAGATTCGTAATTGAAGCAAAGTACCTTAGGAAACACAAAAGTAAAATGTATAATACGTTTTATTGTGTTTTGGCTCTGTATCTTTTATACTCTAGAATTGAATCTCACTAGTTTTTAGCTAAATGCATACCTTGCATTTGAAGCTACATAGCACATTTCCTGCAGTTTACCTATTGGGATAATCTGGAAATAGGAAGTTAAGTTTCCATGTGGAATTTCTACATTAGGGATAGATGGTCTATTTTTAAATATGACAAGGCAATTCTACTGAAGTATTGAATTTTTTTAAATTTGTGTTAGTCATTGAATGCTTTGAAAACAACTTGACTTTTTAATTTGCTCTGTTTTACTTCCTGTCCTTAACAGTTCTTTATAACTCACTCTAGAGAACATTCTAAAAAGAGAGAACTTTGCACTAGACTGAGAGAAAATAGCTGAATTCCTTTGTAAAACTGCATTCAGATAAGGGCTGAGTAAACAGGGACAGGATAGAGTATAATAAATTTTCTGTTAGTTCTTCAGTGTAGATTACTTGTTACTTGTTTGAAATGAATGTGCAGAACCAGAAAAATGTACATAAATTAAATGTAAATGAAAAAACCTTCTGAGTCTGGTGTTCAATATTATTTACAGTATTGCATTGCATACCTCACTGCACTTTATATTTGAGTGAATATTTGAGAGTTAACCATATATTTAGGAAAATAGTGGTAGCAGCACGTTATATTTGAAGATATAAAGCTGAATAATGTATTAATACTTGAGGCATTGTCCTGAGAAATGGAAAACTGGAGATGTCAAATATATAAATACAAAATAAAAAAAGGGAGGTAAACTATTTTTTTATCACTAATCAAAGTTTTGGAGTTGCTTGTATGGCAACATAGTAAGCAGCTGCTGCTGCTGCTGCTAAGTCACTTCAGTCGTATCCAACTCTGTACGACCCCATAGACAGCAGCCCACCAGGCTCCCCCGTCCCTGGGATTCTCCAGGCAAGAACACTGGAGTGGGTTGCCATTTCCTTCTCCAATGCATGAAAGTGAAAAGTGAAAGTGAAGTTGCTCAGTCATGTCCGACTCTTCGAAACCCCATGCACTGCAGCCTACCAGGCTCCTCCATTCATGGGGTTTTCCAGGCAAGAGTACTGGAGTGGGGTCCCATTGCCTTCTCCGATAGTAAGCAGAAGTTTACCATAAAGGAACTGGTGAGCTACAGTATTAATTTTTTCTATAGTTTTTAAGTCTTGACGTATAGAAAAAAATTTTTTTAAATAAGGTGTTTAATGCAAAAAGATTTCTTGAAATATGAAGAGATGCCTGAGGAGCCTTACAAATAGCTGAGAAAAGAAGAGAAGCAAAAGGCAAAGGAGAAAGAGAAAGATTACCCAACTCAATTCAGAGTTCCAGAGAAAAGCAAGGAGAGATAAGAACGCCTTGTTAAGTGAAGAGTGCAAAGAAAGGGAGACAATAGAATGGAGAAAACTGGAGGTCTCTTCAAGAAAATTGCAGTTATCAAGGGAACACTTCATGCAAGGATGGGCTCGATAAAGTACAGAAAAGAGAAGGATCTAACAGAAGCAGAAGAGATTTAAAAGATGTGGCAAGAATACACAGAAGAGCTATACAAAAAAAGTCTTGGTGACCTGGACAAGCACAGTGGTGTGGTCGCTCATTGTGAAGTCAAGTGGGCCTTAGGAAGCATTACTATGAACAAAACTAGTAGAGGTGATGGAATTCCAGCTGAACTATTTCAGATCCTAAATGATGACGCTGTTACAGTGCTGGACCCTACTGAGTGCCATACCAGCAATGCAGTGGCCATAGGACTGGAAAATGTCAGTCTTCATCCGAGTCCTAAAGAAAGGCAATGCCAAAGCGTGTTCAGTTTACCACACAGTTGAGCTTATTTCACATGCTAGCAAAGTGATACTCAAAATCCTTCAAGCTAGGCTTCAGCAATATGTGAACTGAGAACTTCCAGATATACAAGATGGATTTAGAAAAGGCAGAGGAACTACAGATCAAATTTGAAACATCCGTGACATGATAGAAGCAGCAAGAGAATTAAAAAAGAAATCCACTTTATTGACTATGCTAAAGCCTTTGACTGTGTGGATCACAACAAACTGTGGAAAATTCTTAAAAGATGGGAATATCAGACTACCTTACCTGTCTCCTGAGAAAGCTGCATTCAGGACAGAAAGCAACAGTTAGAACTGGTCATGGAACAACGGACTAGTTCAAAATTGAGAAAGGAGTATGTCAAGGCTGTATATTGTCATCCTGTTTATTTTGCTTATTTAACTTGTGTGCAGAGTACATCATGGAAAATGCCAGGTTGGATGACTCACAAGCTGGAATCAAGATTACTAGGAGAAATACAAACAGCCTCAGATATGCAGATGATACCACTTTAATGGCAGCAAGTGAAGAGGAACTAAAGAGCCTCTTAATGAAGGTGAAACAGGAGAGTGAAAAGGCTGGCTTAAAACTCAACATTACCAAAACAAAGATCGTGGCATTCAGTCCCATCTCTTAATGGCAAATTGAAGGGGGAAAAGTGGAAACAGGGACAGATTTTATTTTCTTGGGCTCCAAAATCACTGCGGACGTTGACTGCAGCCACAAATTTAAAAGATGCTTGCTGCTTGGAAGAAAAGTTATGACAAACCTATACAGTGTATTAAAAAGCAGAGACATCACTTTGCCAAGAAAGATCTGCAAAGTTAAAGTTATGGTTTTTCCAATAGTCCTGTATGGATGTGAGAGTTGGACAATAAAGAAGACTGAATGTAGAAGAATTGATGCTTTTGAATTGTGGTGCTGGAAACCACTCTTGAGAGCCCCTGGGATAGAAAGGAGATTCAGCCAGTCAATCCTAAAGGAAATCAACCCTGAAGGGTATTTGGAAGGACTATTGCTGGAGCTGAAGCTGCTATATATATACATATATATATATATATATATATATATAACAAATTTGATTAGGTTGCTCATTTATTTGACACACCCAGATCAAGCACAGTCACTTCTTTACAGAGCCCTTTATTTGTGGCACGTTCTTGCCTTCTGTTTTAATTTCATGCAGTGAGATTCTACCATTTATAAGACATCTCACCCCACAACCAAAATAAAATGACACTTAGCAATTTCAATGCTCTTCAGTTCCATCAAATATCATGATTTCTTTGCTTAGAGTGCCTACCTCCTGTCCTTTGTAATGAATCCCTATGTGTGTTTTGAAGTTAAACTCATCTGGACAATAAACACAGTTTTCCATTTACCAGTTTTGTGCTCTAGAACACCTGTTTAGTTCTCTGAGATTCAATTATCTCTTGTGTAAAATGGGGATAATTACAGTATTCTCACAGAGCAGAGGTCAGCACATTTTTGCTGTGGAGGAACACATAGTAAATATTTCAGGTTTTACAAACTGTACAGTCTTGTCAGAACCACTCAACTCTGCTTTTATAGGATGAAAACAGTCCTAAACAATGAGGAAGTGAATCAACTCAGTTCAGTTCAGTCACTCAGTCGTGTCCAACTCTTTGCGACCCCAGAAACCACAGCACGCCAGGCTCCCTGTCCATTGTCAACTCCCGGAGTCCACTCAAACCTATGTCCATAGAGTCGGTGATGCCATCCAACCATCCCATCCTCTGTCGTCCCCTTCTCCTCCTGCGCTCAATCTTTCCCAGCATCAGGGTCTTTTCAAATGAGTCAGCTCTTCTATCAGGTGGCCAAAGTATTGGAGTGTCAGCTTCAACATCAGACCTTCCAATGAACACCCAGGACTGATCTGCTTTAGGATGGACTGGTTGAATCTCCTTGCAGTCCAAGGGACTCTCAAGAGTCTTCTCCAACACCATAGTTCAAAAGCATCAATTCTTCGGCTCTCAGCTTTCTTTATAGTTCAACTCTCACATCCATACATGACCACTGGTAAAACCATAGCTTTGACTAGACGGACCTTTGTTGACGAAGTAATGTCTCTGCTTTTTAATATGCTGTCTAGGTGGGTCATAACTTTCCTTCCAAGTAGTAAGCATCTTTTAATTTCATGGCTGCAATCACCACGTGCAGTGGTTTTGGAGTCCCCCCAAATAAAGTCAGCCACTGTCTCCACTGTTTCCCCATCTATTTGCCATGAAGTGATGGGACCAGATGCAGCTTTAAGCCAACTTTTTCACTCTCCTCTTTCACTTTCATCAAGAGACTCTTTAGTTCTTCACTTTCTGCCAAAAGGGTGGTGTCATCTGCATATCTGAGGTTATTGATATTTCTCCCACAATCTTGATTCCAGCTTGTGCTTCTTCCAGTCCAGCGTTTCTCATGATGTACTCTGCATATAAGTTAAATAAGCAGGGTGACAATATACAGCCTTGACGTACTCCTTTCCCTATTTGGAACCAGCCTGTTGTTCCATGTCCAGTTCTAACTGTTGCTTCCTGAATAGGTATTTCAATAAATATTTAACAAAAACAACTGAGGGCAAGGTTTGACCTGAGAGACTTGACAGTTTTGGTTTGTCTACATCTGTCATAAAGTCATAACAGGCAGTGTCGTTTTCTTGATATAACTACTCAAAGTTGTTAAATGAAAATCCATAAGCCATACTTTGTAGGTGAAATCAAGCAGCAAAATGAATTGAGGAAAATATGTTAATATTAATTTTATAAAATCTGAAGTGTTTGCAAGCATTATGGTTGGGTGTATTTTCTCTGTGTTTCAAAATGTGGAATAAATTTGGAATGCAACACAGCAGTTGAGGAATGAACAAAAAGAAAACATGTCTACCTTTTTCTTTGAAGGAAATCTTCTGCCCTATGTATATCTAAGACTACTTGAAACACAGATCAAATATTCTGAATGTATTTAAGAAATGACATATTGCTTGACAGAATAAATTCAACCTGAGTCACATTTACATTTTACAGAAACATTTTTAATACTTTTCTTCCAGTTTTATTGAGATATAATTGACATACAGCAACTTAAATTCTATGAATTTAAGATGTATACCATAATGATTTGATTATTTACATCATGAAGTGATTATCTCAAGTTTAGTGAGCATTCATTATCTCATATAGATACAAAAAAAAAAAAAAAAAGAAATAGAAGTTTTCATCACTTCTCTTGTGATGAGACTCTTAGGATTTATTCTCTTAACTACTTCTATGTATTAAAAGTCAGTAGTTTAATTGTATTTATCATGTTGTACATTCCATTCTTAGTGCTTATTTATCTTATAACTGGAAGTTTGTACCTTGTAACCACTTTCATTCAATTTTTCATGCCTCAACCAACCCCTGACCTCTGGTAATCACTAATCTGATTTCTTACAAGTTTGTTTCTGAAGTGTAATTGACCAATAACACTGTGTTAATTCCAGTTATGCAGCATTGTAATTCAATATGTCCATATGTTTCAAAATGATCACCAAGATAAGCCTAGTTAATATATGTCACCATACAAAGATACTACATAATTATTGACTATACTCCCCACAGTGCGTATTTCATACCCATGACTCTTATTTTACACCTGAATGTTTGTACCTCTTAATATCCCTCATCTATATCTTTCTTATTCCATCCCTTCCCCTTCCCAACTACTATGACTGAAAATTAATATTAGGATGAATTAAATAATATTGTGAAAAAAATGCAAAATAGTTGAAAATTAAATTGAAAGTTGGAATAACTTAGTACTATGTACTTTCGAACTGTCCTGTTGGAGAAGGCTCTTGAGAGTCCTTTGGACTGTCCCTTGGAGATCCAACCAGTCAACCCTAAAGGAAATCAGTCCTGAATGTTCATTGGAAGGATTGATGCAAAAGCTGAAACTCCAATACTTTGGCCACCTGGTGTGAAGAACTGAGTCATTAGAAAAGGCCCTGATGCTGGGAAAGATTGAAGGTGGGAGGAGAAGGGGATGACAGAGGATGAGACGGTTGGATGGCATCACCGACTCAATGGACATGAGTTTGAGCAACCTCCAGGAGTTGGTGATGGACAGGGAAGCCTGGCGTGCTGCAGTCCATGGGGTCTCAGAGTCAGACACGACTGAGTGTCTGAACTAAACTGAACTGAGTACTACTTATAACTATTCGAACTTTTCCGGTTTTTACAGTTGTCCCTATAATATTTGAATTAAAGAAAACATCAGATCAATTTGGACACTGTAAGTTTTACTAACATACACAGAAACAAAAATCAGTATAGACAATTCAATGAATCATCAAGTAAATTTAGTAGGAAAAAGATCAATCAAACATATTGCTTCTCTGACCTAATAAGCTTCAAAAGTAGAAAGTCAATCTAGAGAACCCTAAGAATACACAGTCAGTCATTGGAGATTAATGGGATCACTTATGAAAAGAAAAATATGCCTGAGAATTGTGAGCTAAATGGAGCAACGTGTTTACCTGAAAAACATGCCAGATTAGTCAAGAGACCTGGTGGAAGCAAGACTTGTGTGTGCGTGCTCAGTCACATCCGACTCTTTGTGACCCCATGGACTTCAGCTTGCCAGGCTCCTCTGTCCATGGAGTTTTCCACACAGGAATATTGGAGTGGGTTGCCTTTACCTCCTCCAGGGGATCTTCCCGACCCAGGGATCAAACCTGAGTCTCCTGTATCTCCTGCATTGGCAGACAGATTCTTTACCACTGAGTCACCTGGGAAGCTCTCACTCACATGAATCAAATATGTGAAACATGACTTAGATGGAGTAAATATTTGAGGTTGGGAAAGAGATTTAATCTTTCTGGGCTTCATTGATTACATCCATAGTAAAGGAAGATTTAAAATTCAATCGTTTGGTTTTGAATTTTAAATCTTCCTTTACTATGGGTGTAATCAATGAAGCCCACTACAATATTGTAAAGTAATTAGCCTCCAACTAATAAAAATAAATGAAAAAAAAATTCAATGGTTTATCAGTTTATTTAACTTTTTAAACATTGACCATCATCCTGCATTTTAACTCTTACAAGATTCCTAATATTAAGCATTAATTGAGGATTTGCTTGGAGATGCAGAGAACAAAATCTGGAGTTATTGCTTGCTCATTTCCCTCTCGATTTCCTTAAGGAACACTTGTGAAATATTAGAAACAGTTAATGTGAATCCATGGGACATGAATGATGTTTACAAATCATAGAAATGTAGAGGTTAAGAGAGAATGAGGGAGAGGAAGGGAGTAGACAGAGGGGAGAAAGATAAGACTGAGGAGGAGGATGAGTGAGAGAGGGAGGAGGTTGGAAGGAAGGAAAAAGAGAGACAGGGAGGCTAATAGCTATTGCTAATTAGGAAACACAGCACTAGAAAAATATTGATTACAGTAGAAAGATATTCAGGAATAACAGCAGGCCATTGTGGGGAATGCAAGTCAGTGTTCGGTCATTTTAAAAAATATCTAGGTGTGGATTATGTGACAATTTTAAGACCAGTGTAAAGTACACGTTTGTAATGTTGCACTATGTGTTACAGATGAGTTCATCCAAAAATGAAACAAAACCAACCCCAATTTTGAGCTCTACTAAGCTTTAAAGAGCAGGGCAAAAATTATTTCAGTTTGGAATATAATCATGCCATCAGCCATGAAGGCAAATCTATAGCAAAGCAATAAAGCAAATGTAATTTTATGAACCCTTGTAGAGAACGGATGACCACACGGCTTCAGAATACTGAAAGAGGACACCAAGAATAAATAAGAGAAAAGACAAAAATTAGACACCCTGAAGATCAGTTCTATATAATGTGAAAGAATTTTTATTATAAAGCAGTTCCATCATATAGACAGGCCAGTGTTATATGGAGCCAAAAAGAAATTATATGAAGGAAATGCTAATCTGGTTTTAGGGGGCAATGTATAAGACTTTGAGTAGCCCTGCCAAAGCTCTCTGCATCTATAGATAAAATGTAATGTTTATACTTACTATGGTAGCCTAATAATAGCCTTTCAAAAATGTTGACACACTAATTTCTGGAACCTATGAATATGTTGCATTAAATGGCAAAAGGGATTTGCAGATGGAAGGAAGATTATGGGCCATAAAATAGGGAGATTATTTTAGATGATCCAGATGGAGAAAATATAGTCATACGGGTCCTTAAAAATTCAGGAGAAAAGAAAAGCCAGAGACCTGTGAAGAAACAATCATCATGAGATATTAAAGAAAGAGAGGGACACTGCCTAAACTTTAAAGTTAGAAGGAGTGAACTGTGAACCAAGGAATGCTTTGATCCTTGGAAGCCAAGAGGAGCCCTCAGACTGAAACCAACAAGGATCTGAATTGTGCCGACAAGCAGCATGTGCCTTGAAGGGGGTCCTCCCCAGAGCCTCCAGCAAGGAATGCCACCTGCTGACATCTTGATTTTAGCCCAGTAACATCTGTTTCTTATTTCTGATCTATAGAACAATGAAATAATAAATTTTTATTGTTTCAGGGAGCTTGTGGTATATTTTTAAAGCTGAAGTTGAAAACCAGTGCACTTACAAATCACTATAGCTTAAAACTACAAGCGTGAACAAAAAATTATACACACAAGCATTGCATTTTGAAATACAAGATGTTTTAAAAAATGTGACCTCTTTGGATGGAACAAACCAAAACAAACCAACAGAACAAACAAAATGTAACTTCATTTAGTTGGAACAAAAGTTGATTTTTCACCTATGTCTTCATAATTTAAGCACATTAACTTCTGCAAACCAGTAAACAAATACTGAAGTGGCTTTGAGTGATAGGTATAGTGGATCTATTAAAAAGAGGATCGATTTTGTGCTAAGGAAAGACCTATTAATTAAAGTAATAGAAGTTACAAATTGGTCAGGTAGCTATTGAGTATGAAAATATTTATTTGTTTTTCTATTGTCAGATCACATAATTGAATATCTTAATAATTAATGCAACTTAATAGAATTTTTATAAGGTTGACTTTGATTAAAATCTTGTCTATATGATGGTATTGGAAATACTCTGGTACCCAACAGATTTACTGCAAATCCCTATATTACAAGTTTACTTTATAGATCAGTGTTTCATGTTTATTTTGTAGGGAAATATTACTTCTTAACATATCTAGATGGTTTATTTCAAAGAAAATAATATATGACTTAAAATGAGCAAATATTAAAAGCAGTGTGTTCATAAACATACAAAGGAGAGTTATTTGAGAATGATTTAGATATAGTAATATATGGCAGAATTTAAGAGATTATTTTAGATCTTCCAAACATGGTAGGATAATTACTTTAACTGATAATCAAATTAAAAAAACCAAAACTAGATACACCAAATGGCCACTACCCCTCCTTGAAATAGTGGTCTTCAATAGGACAAAATCAGACTTTTTAAAAATGTAACAAATATATACATATATACTAAAAGAAGCACCATTTATAGATTATAATTGATTTGATCAGATTATCAATCCTTCATAATTTTCTCTTCCTGCCTATCTATGTATATTTCTATCATCATATGACTACATGTAGGAAAAATATCTGAAAATATAACAGTGTTCATATCTCATTTTTGAACTAAAACAAATCTGCAGTGGCAAAGGAACCCTCATTTTTTAGACAGCTATTTTCAAGGCCTGCCTTAATAAATATTAATATAAAAAATACTATCTAATTTTATAATTTATAACTTAATTTGAAAACAGGATTTGACATTCACTTAATCTGATGTGATTTTTTAAATTTCAAACATTTATGTGAATTAAGAGCCTCCAACTAATAAAAATAAATGAAAAAAATAAAATAAAATTTTAAAAAAGAGTTGCTTTTTACTTATAAATGTATAAATTTAAATAAAATAAAATATTAATAACCTTAAAACTTTTACCTTCAACCTGAAAAGAACCCACTGAAATAAAACTACTCCTGCTAAAATTTGCTTTTGAATGTGCATGCTCAGATTCACTGGATTTTTGCAAATACTCAACTAATTTTTGAAAGAAGAAAAGTATTGAAAATAAACTGATAGAAATGACATTTGTCAAACAAAGAATGTTTTTGAAAATTATAGTCTATAGAATATTGAATATATTATTGGATATTTGTTATGTATTGCTATTTAAATAGAGTTTAATTTCATATGTTTCATTAATTTCACCAATAGTCTGAATTTAAAATGTTTCTATAAATTGTATTCCACAAAACTTGTTTTTTGCATGTTTGGCCAGACTTTTACAAATTACATTTAATAGTTTATGGCTCTAATTGACATTTGGAAGGAGTATCAAAAAAAAATTCATGGTTCCAAATGTATTGTCTCATTAAAAACCATTGAGTACTCTTGATTGATTTTACAATGTTTAATAAATTTTAAAAAATTTTGTCCACAATAAGTTTTTTTTCCCTATGTTCAACCTAGCAAGTGGCCACCAATTCAGTTCAGTTCTGATTTGTGTTCAGCTTTTCGACTCTGTAGACTACAGCACACCAGGTTTCCCTGTCCATCACCAACTTCCATAGTCTACTCAAACTCACGACCATCAAGTTGCTGGTGCATTCGAACCATCTCATCTGCCATTGTCCCCTTCTCCTCCTACCTTAAATCTTTCCCAGCATCAGGGTCTTTTTCTATGACTCAGTTCTTCTTGTCAGGTAGCCAAAGTACTGGAGTTTCAGCTTCAACATCAATGCTTCCAATGGATATTCAAGACTGATTTCCTTTAGGAAGACTGGTTGGATCTCGTTGCAGTCCAAGGGACTCTCAAGAGTCTTCTCCAACACCATAGTTCAAAAGCATCAATTCTTCAGTGCTCAGCTTTCTTTATAGTCGAAATATTACATCCATACATGACTACTGTAAAAGCCATAGCTTTGACAAGATGGACGTTTTTTGCAATATAATGTCCTGCTTTATAATATGCTGTCTAGGTTGCTCATAGCATTTCTTCCAAGGAGCAAGCATCTTTTAATTTCATGGCTGCAGTCCCCATCTGCAATGATTTTGGAGCCCCCCAAAATAAAATCTCTCACTGTTTCCATTGTTTCCCCATCTATTTGCCATGAAGTCATGGGATCACATGCCATGATCTTAGTTTTCTCAGTGTTGAGTTTTAAGCCAACTTTTCCAGTCTCTTTCACTTTCATCAAGAGGCTCTTGATGGCCATCAGGGTGGTGTCATCTGCATATCTGAGGTTATTGATATTTCTCCCAGCAATCTTGATTCCAGCTTGTGCTTCATCCAGTCTAGCATTTCATATGATGTACTCTGCATCTATGTTAAATAAACAGGGTGACAATATACAGACTTGACGTACCCCTTTCCCTATTTGGAACCAGTCTTTTGTTCCATGTCCGGTTCTAGCTGTTGCTTCTTGACCTGCATGCAGATTTATCAGGAGGCAGGTCAGGTGGTCTGCTATTCCCATCTCTTTCAGAATTTTCCAGTTTGTTGTGATCCACACAGTCAAAGGCTTTGGCATAGTCAATAAAGCAGAAGTAGATATTTTTCTGGAACACTTTTGCTTTTTCAATGATCCAGTGAATGTTGGCAATTTGATCTCTGGTTCCTCTGCCTTTTCTAAAGCCAGCTTGTACACCTGGAAGTTCATGGTTCACATACTCTTGAAGCTTGGCTTGGATTAGTTTGAGCATTTCTTTGCTACAGTGTGAGATGAGTGCAATTGTGCAGTAGCTCAGCATTCTTTGGCCTTTCTTTGGGATTGGAATGAAACTGACCTTTTCCAGTCCTGTGGCCACTGCTGAGTTTTCCAAATTTGCTGGCATATTGAGTGCAACACTTTCACAGCATCATCTTTCAGGATTTGAAATAGCTCAACTGGAATTCCATCACCTCCACTAGCTTTGTTCATAGTAATGCTTTCCAAGGCCCACTTGACTTCACATTCCAGGATGTCTGGCTCTGGGTGAGTCACCACACCATTGTGATTATCTGGGTCATGAAGATCTTTTTTGTATAGTTCTTCTGTGTATTCTTGCCACCTCTTCTTAATATCTTCTTCTTCTGTTAGGTCCATACCATTTCTGCCCTTTATCGAATCCATCTTTGCATGAAATTTTCCCTTGGTATCTCTAATTTTCTTGAAGAGATCTCTAGTCATTCCCATTCGGTTGTTTTCCTCTATTCCTTTGCATAGATCTCTGAAGAAGGCTTTCTTATCTCTCCTTGCTATTTGGAACTCTGCATTCAAATGGGAATATCTTTCCTCTTCTCCTTTGCTTTTTGCTTCTCTTCTTTTCACAGCTATTTGTAAGGCCTCCTCAGACAACCATTTTGCCTTTTTGCATTTCTTTTCCATGGGGATGATCTTGATCCCCGTCTCCTGTACAATGTCATGAACCTCCATCCATAGTTCATCAGGCACTCTGTCTACCAGATCTAGTCCCTTAAATCTATTTCTCACTTCCACTGTATAGTCATAAGGGATTTGATTTAAGTCGTACCTGAATGGTCTAGTGGTTTTCCCTACTTTTTTCAATTTAAGTCTGAATTTGGCAATAATGAGTTCATGATCTGAGCCACAGTCAGCTCCCGGGCTTGTTTTTGCTGACTGTATAGAGCTTCTCCATCTTTGGCTGCAAAGAATATAATCAATCTGATTTCCATGTTGACCATCTGGTAATGTCCATGTGTAGAGTCTTCTCTTGTGTTGTTGGAAGAGGGGTTTTGCTATGACCAGTGTATTCTCTTGGCAGAACTCTATTATCCTTTGCCCTGCTTCATTCTGTACTCCAAGGCCAAATTTGCCTGTTACTTCAGGTGCTTCTTGACTTCCTACTTTTGCATTCCAGTCCCCTACATTGAAAAGGACATCTTTTTTGGGTGTTAGTTCTAAAAGTTCTTCTAGTTCTTCATAGAACCGTTCAACTTCAGCTTCTTCAGTGTTACTGGTTGGGGCATAGGCTTGGATTACTGTGATATTGAATGGTTTGCCTTGGAAATGAATAGAGATCATTCTGTCGTTTTTGAGATTGCATTCAAGTACTGCATTTCAGACTCTTTTGTTGACCGTGATGGCTACTCCATTTCTTCTAAGGGATTCCTGCCCACAGTAGTAGATATAATGGTCATCTGAGTTAAATTCACCGATTCCAGTCCATTTTAGTTCGCTGATTCCTAGAATGTGGACGTTCCCTTGAATGTCACCTTGATCTCCACATTCAAGGTCAGGAGGGGCGGCCATGAGGAGATACCCCTCGTCTAAGATAAGGAGCAGCGGCTGCACTTTGCTGGAGCAGCCGTGAAGAGATACCCCATGTCCAAGGTAATAGAAACCCAAGAAAGAGGCTAGGTGTTGTGAGAGGGCATCAGAGGGCAGGCACACTTAAACCATAATCACAGAAAACTAGCTAGCCTGATCACACGGACCACAGCCTTGTCTAACTCAATGAGACTAAGCCATGCCATGAGGGGCCACCCAAGACGGTCGGGTCATGGTGGAGAGGTCTGACAGAATGTGGTCCACTGGAGAAGAGAATGGCAAACCACTTCAGTATTCTTGCCTAGAGAACCCCATGAACAGTATGAGAAGGCAAAATGATAGGATACTGAAAGAGGAACTCCCCAGGTCAGTAGGTGCCCTGTATGCTACTGGAGATTACTGGAGAAATAACTCCAGAAAGAATGAAGGGATAGAGTCAAAGCAAAAACAATACCCAGTTGTGGATGGGACTGGTGATAGAAGCAAGGTCCGATGCTGTAAAGAGCAATATTGCATAGGAACCTGGAATGTTAGGTCCATGAATCAAGGCAAATTGGAATTGGTCAAATAGGAGATGGCAAGATTGTATATAAAAAATTTTATACTACTACTTTAATTTATTTCAATTGTTTAATTTGCTTTAAAAGAACTGCCATGAAGGAGTACATGTGTGCTATGTCCTTTTAGTCATATCCAACTCTTTGCAACCCCATAGACTGTAGCCCACCAGGCCCCTCTGTCCATGGTTCTTCTCACAAGAATACTGGAATGGGTTGCCATTCCTTTTCCAGGGGATCTTCCCAATCCAGGGATTGAACCGATGTCTCTTAATCTCCTGCACTGGCAGGCGTGTTTTTTTTTTTTTTAAATCACTAATGTCACCTGGGAAGCCAATCATTTTATTTTTTCACAGTTTAAGTTATGGTTAAATAATAACATGGGTAAAAAACTTCCAAGAAAAATACTCAATATAAGATATGCAATCAATAACTATTAACAAAAATTAGGTTAATGTCATACTTTTAAACTGTTTTCTCTTATCAAGATCATTTTCACTTATTCATATATCTAAGTGATGTAAACTGAGAGATTTATGATAGAATTAGCTGCCAGCAATTATTAGTTTTCAAAGTTAGTTTCTATAAACAATTAAGCATAATTGTAAGTATTCTAAAATATGATCTGTGTTTGAGCCATACATAAGGAAATACAAACACATTTATAACTATTATCACTCAGTAATCATAACAACAATTATTTTATCAGTCATATGCCTGTTTTCATTAATAAAAACTTGAATCTTTCTAATTTAGCATGAATTGATCAGCTAGAAACAAAGCCAAGCTTTTGTTTTGGCTTAATTTAATCTTCCTTGAACATTTTCAGAACTCTAATAACAGAATGAATCTTAAAAGAATTTCCACTGATAAACTATTTCAAAACTTTCAGGAAATTATGATATAACCCATCACTTTCTAGATTATTATTTAATGAAAAAGATTATTATTTAATATTCAAATATACCTAATAAGTTACTAATTTATGTCCAGCTCTAGTTTTCTTATTTATTTTTGTCATGGACTTAGAAAGGAAGCTACATAACATTTAGATATGATGTACCTAAATCCCTAAATTGTTTAAATTAAAAAGTAAGATTTTTATTTAGTAAAACATCAACAAAACTGTAGTGAGAAGTTAAATAGTGATTTAGAGAATATACAAAATAACTGGTCTCATAGTACTTTAAAATATCCATGTTTAGTTCTACTTTGTTCCCTTAACAGTATAATATATATTTTAATTTCATTTTGCTATTGTCATACCTTGCTTTTACCTTTATTTTCACATCTGGGACTTGCAGATTTTTTCCTATTAAGCCATAAGAAAATAGTTAGCTGGTATTCTGCCATAAGAAGATTGAAACTTTTTTTTTATAATTCTGTTTGAACTTCTTTAGAAATATGGATGTAGATGAATGTGAATTTGTTTATATACATGATGCAAATATGGAAAGATTTTGAGTTTTATTTTGTCCATTGTCATTTCCATAGCTCTTTTTGATTATCACAGTAAAATTTGACATGTTTCTTCTACAACTGTAAATAGGTGTAATTTTATATACCTAAAAATATCTCATATGTTATCAAAATTTTTTGTCTTTTTATCAATCCATAGTTTAAAAATTGGTAAATTTTCTATATCAACTGTTTTTCTTCATCCAAGACAAGCTGATTCCATAAGAAAAAATATTTTTTCTGCATTTTTCCTCTGGGATCACATTTTATTATTAGGCCTGTTCATTGGAATTTTCAGCATCATGCCCCAAGCTTTCCAAATGAATTTGCCAAAAGGAAAGTGTATATTTAATACTTTATGTTTAAATATTTATATTATTGTAAACTTTATTTTATAACACACCATTAACTAAATAAAAAATTAGTAATACTATAATCTCCTAAATAATATATAGGTACATTATTTCTGAGTAATTAATCATTCTAAAACTCTGAAGTTTAAAAACTTTTCTCTTTTTTTTTTTCATTTATCTTTATTAGTTGGAGGCTAATTACTTTACAATATTGTAGTGGTTTTTGTCATACATTGACATGAATCAGCCATGGATTTACATGTATTCCCCATCCCGATCCCCCCTCCCACCTTCCTCTCTACCCGATTCCTCTGGGTCTTCCCAGTGCACCAGGCCCGAGCACTTGTCTCATGCATCCCACCTGGACTGGTGATTTGTTTCACCCTAAATAATCCCTAAAAGAGACATGTGCACCCCAATGTTCATCGCAGCACTGTTTATAATAGCCAGGACATGGAAGCAACCTAGATGCCCATCAGCAGACGAATGGATAAGGAAGCTGTGGTACATATACACCATGGAATACTACTCAGCCATTAAAAAGAATTAATTTGAATCAGTTCTAATGAGATGGATAAAAGCTTTTCTCTTATTGCACACTTTCTACAGGTCAGAAGTTTAGGAGAAACTTTTCTGGATGTTTTGGCTGAGAGTTGAACATCAGGCTATGATCAAGTTGCCATTGTGGCCTTCAATGGATTTTGAGAATTCACTTCCAAGCTGATTTACATGGTTGTTGTTTAAGACCTCAGTTTCTCTCTGCCTGTTGGCTAAAGACATTCATTCCTTGCCATGTAGGCCATTCCATAGACATATTGTCCAGATGATGTCTCAGCTGGGCTTAATCAGAGTGAGAGATAAAATTTGAGTCTCTTGTAATTTATTTGTGGATGTGATATGTTTATTTTTGCTGTATTTGCTTCATTATCCAAACAAACCATGGTATCAATACACTATTATGGCAAATAAGGAAGATAATGAATGGCAAGAAAGGTTTCATGACCAATTGAAAAAGCATCCATTGCATTATTTAATTTCAGCCTATTTCATAGTATATCTACTTTTAATAAAAATACTAAGAAAACAGTTTGTCTCTGAAAATAAATCTGATATCAACAAAATTCTCTAAAGTAAAAGTTGATTTTAATGTCATATGATATGTTTACTACCTTCTTATTTAACAGACATATAGAGTTGTAGTGGAAAATTACATTCTTTGAATAAGTAATATTTAGCTTGGTCAAAAAGATATGTGGTACCGTTTCATTCAGATTGAGCCAATTACACTATTTTTATCATGAGAAATGACTGTGAATTTCTACTACTGCTTTTTAAATGTCATAAACATGCCAGAATGTATGCTGTATTTGGGAATTTGGCTGAAGATCATTTGAGTATTAGTCTTAAAACCAATTCAAAATGTTATATATCATTGAAAGTGAAAGTGGTAGTTCCGTGGTCCTGTCAGACTCTTTGCATCCCCGTGGACTGTAGCCCTCTAGGCTCCTCTATCGAAGGGATTTTCAAAGCAAGACTACTGGAGTGAGTTGCAATTTCCTTCTGCAGGGGATCTTCCCAACCCAGGAATCGAACCCAGGTCTTCTGCTTTGCAGGCAGATTCTTTACCAGCTGAGCACAAGCAAATTTGTATTTTCATATTTTACTTAACATAAACTCTATTTTTGAAAGACATTCACTATTTAGAAAGTATACATTTTATTAATGGTATGGAAACATGGACGTCAGTTCAGTTCACTTCAGTCGCTCAGTCGTGTCCAACTCTTTACGACTCCATGTACCTCAGCACGACAGGCCTCCTTGTCCATCACCAACCCCCGGAGTCCACCCAAACCCATGTCCATCAAGTCAGTGATGCCATCCAACCATCTCATCCTCTGTTGTTCCCTTCTCCTCCTGCCCTCAATCTTTCCCATCAACAGGGTCTTTTCAAATGAGTCAGCTCTTCGCATTAGACGACCAAAGTATTGGAGTTTCAGCTTCAACATCAGTCCTTCCAGTGAACACCCAGGACTGATCTGCTTTAGGGTGGACTGGTTGGATCTCCTTGCAGTCCAAGGGACTCTCAAGAGTCTTCTCCACACCACAGTTCAAAAGCATCACTTCTTTGGTGCTCAGCTTTCTCTATAGCCCAACTCTCACATCCATACATGACCACTGGAAAAACCATAGCCTTGACTAGACGGACCTTTGTTGGCAAAGTAATGTCTGCTTTTTAATACGCTGCCTAGATTGGTCATAACTTTCCTTCCAAGGAGAAAGCATCTTTTAATTTCATGGCTGCAATCACCATCTGCAGTGATTTTGGAGCCCAGAAAAATAAAGTCAGCCACTGTTTCCACTGTTTATATTAATGATATGGAAACTTGGACGTAGTCCCTCCTTATCTACTTAGTAAGTAGAAGTATCCCAGGTCTCTTATGTTCACTTCTGCTTTTTGCTCCTAATATAATTTATCTATTAAAGACTTCCAACAGAATATTCCTTGGAGTTCTGAGAGTACTGTGAAAATCATTGGTTCTAAGTATTAATTGTGAAGAATTTATATAAATTATTTGTCGTGTTATCAGACCAGAAAACATGTCAAAAATGCATGCCTAGGGAACTATATTCAGTATCTGGAACAACCTATAATTGAAAATAATCTGAAAAAGCATATTTACATATATATGTAAAACTGAATCACTTCATTGTATTCCTGAAACTAACACAAATTATAAATCAAGTATACTTTATGAAAAATTTTAATGTATGCTTATGGAGTTATAGAGATAAATTTAAAGACACCCACACATGCACACACACATTTCAGTCTTAAGTCTTCCTGAAATCTTGTAGTTATGAAACTTGTTTCTCTGTCAAATTTGGGCTATCTTTCCTATCTGCTCTGAGGTAGAATATCTTAACGTTTCATTGACATTTGATAAGTGTTGGATTCATCATCCTACTATAATAAAGTATTTTACTAAACAGAAGAAAATTCTCAGTTCAGAAACATGAATATCACAGTTTAATATATGATCACTTTGAAGAAACGTCCATACAAGGTCAATGTAGAGGTAATATTTTGATTATAAAATCATTTTATTTTCTAATAATAAATTATGCATAAAATTATATTAGTAATATGTTCATGCTTTCAGCCTCATTATGCACAAATTAAATTTCAGCTAATCAAGTGAACCATTTAATGGCTACTAGAATAGTATCATCCTCTTCCATGTCATGCTATGAAGTATCTAATTCTTCTGGGAAATGATCTAATGGAAAATATAGACATTGACTGGAAAATTGTGAAGATATCAGATGTATTTGTACTGAAATTCATAAAAATTACCATCAACTTTTATGTAGGGTGAAAATTGGGTTCATAATATATGTTTTCTTGGATTATCATCCAAAATATTGGTCAAATCCCCTATTTTTTGTCAAATCCCCACTGCCATCTCTGTGTTATTTTGACCAGAGCATAATGAATGCTTACAAAAGAGTCATCTCATTTCTCATTCTGAAGTCCCATAACATGAATTACTTAATTTTCTTTTAGCCACTTGGCATCACTTATTTTGTAAATTTTGCATTTGCAGCAGTTATTCCAACAAGGTATCAGCAAGAAGGCATTTTAAGTTTATTCCTTAATTAGAACTACCCTGACTGGCAGAAGAACAAAGGAAGTGGCAGATTGGAGTTTTAACATGATTTCATATTCATCTTGGCTGCCAAGGCTAAACTTGTAATTAAGGGATAATCCCACAGCAAGACCAGACACATAAGCAAATAAACACAACACAGGCCTGTGCTTATGGGGCATCTTTATTTAATTCTTGATTCAAAAACTATTTTTAAAGGGTTATGAAAATAATTACCGTTACAGCACACTGCACTTTTAGAATCTCTTTTTATGCTGAACCCTGATATAGTACCTCATTCTAAGAGGAACCTTTTCTTTTTTTTAAATGAGAAACTGTTCCTAAATGATGACAAAAGCTTATTTTTTTAAAAAAGTAAACTAATACTAACTTCACTAGAAGCTAAGCTTCACAAGTTTTAGAATCAGACAAACCTTGACTTACTCACTAACCCTCTCACATAACATCTTTCTTAATTTTTCTTCAGTTCAGTTCAGTTGCTAGGTCGTGTCCCACTCTTTGCGACCTCATGGGCTGCAGAAACCCAGGCATCCCTGTCCATCACCAACTCCCAGAGCTTGCTCAAGCTCATGTCCATTTAGTTGATGATGCCATCCAACCATCTCATCCTCTGTCACCCCCTTCTCCTCCCACCTTCAATCTTTCCCAGCATCAGGGTCTTTTCCATGACTCCATTATTCGCATCAGATGGCCAAAATATTGGAGCGCCAGCTTCAGCATCAGTCCATGCAATGAATATTTAGGACTGATTTCCATTAGGATTGGCTGGTTTGATCTCTGTGCAACCCAAGGAACTCTCAAGGGTCTTCTCCAACACCACAGTTCAAAAGCATCAATTCTTTGGTGCTGAGCTCTCTTTATAGTCCAACTCTCACATCCATACATGACTACTGGAAAAGCCATAGCTTTGACAAGATGTACCTTTTTTGGCAAAGTAATATTTCTGCTTTATAATATGCTGCCTAGGTTGGCCATAGCTTTTCTTCCAAGGAGCAAGCATCTTTTAATTTCATGGCTGCAGTCACCATCTGTAGTAACTTTGGAGCCCAAGAAAAAGTCTTCACTGTTTCCATTGTTTTGCCATTCTTAGACATGAAGTCGTGGGACTGGATGCCATGATCTTTGTTTCCTGAATGTTGAGTTTTACACCAACTTTCCCAGTCTCCTCTTTCACTTTCATCAAGAGGCTCTTTAGTTCTTCTTCACTTTCGGTCATAAGGGTGGTGTCATCTGTGTGTCTGAGGTTATTGATATTTCTCCCAGCAATCTTGATGCCAGCTTGTGCTTCATCCAGCCCAGCGTTTCTCATGACGTACTCTGCATATAAGTTAAATAATCAGGGTGACAATATACAGCCTTGAAGTACTCCTTTTCCAATTTTGATTGATAGTCAGTTAATTGCTCTTCAGTTCAGTTCAGTTCAGTCGCTCAGTCGTGTCCAACTCTTTGTGACCCCGTGAATCACAGCACGCCAGACCTCTCTATCCATCACCAACTCCCTGAGTTTATTCAAACTCATATCCATCGAGTCAGTCATGCCATCTCATCCTCTGTCATCCCCTTCTTCTCCTTCCCCCAATCCCTCCCAGCATCAGGGTCGTTTCCAAGGAGTCAACTCTTTGCATGAGATGGCCAAAGTTTTGGAGTTTCAGCCTCAGCATCAGTCCTTCCAGTGAACACCCATGACTGATCTCCTTTAGGATGGATTGGTTGGATCTCATTGCAGTCCAAGGGACTCTCAAGAGTCTTCTCCAACACCACAGTTCAAAAGCATCAATTTTTTGGCACTCAGCTTTCTTCACAGTCCAACTCTCACATCCATACATAACCACTGGAAAAACCATAGCCTTGACTAGACAGACCTTTGTTGGCAATGTAATGTGTCTGCTTTTTAATTTGTTAACTAGGTTGGTCATAACTTTCCTTCTAAGGAGTAAGGATCTTTAAATTTCATGGCTGCAGTCACCATCTGCAGTGATTTGGGGGCCCAAAAAATAAAGCCTGACACTATTTCTTCTGTTTGGTCATCTATTTTCCATAAAGTGATGGGACCAGATGCAAAATGATCTTAGTTTTCAGAATGTTAAGCTTTAAGCCAACTTTTTCACTCTCTTTTTTCGCTTTCATCAAGAGGTTTTTTAGTTCCTCTTCACTTGTGATGTCATTGCATATCTGAGGTTATTGATATTTCTCCCGGCAATCCTGATTCCAGCTTGTGCTTCTGCCAGCCTAGCGTTTCTCATGATGTACTCTGCATATAAGTTAAATAAGCAGGGTGACAATATACAGCCTTGACGTACTCCTTTTCCTATTTGGAACCAGTCTGTTGTTCCATGTCCAGTTCTAACTGTTGCTTCCTGACCTGCATACAGGATTCTCAAGAGGCAGGTCAGGTGGTCTGGTATTCCCATCTCTTTCAGAATTTTCCACAGTTTATCGTGATCCACACAGTCAAAGGCTTTGGCATAGTCAATAAAGCAGAAATAGATTTTTTCAGGAACTCTCTTGCTTTATCAATGATCCAGTGGATGTTGGAAATTTGATCTCTGTTTCCTCTGCCTTTTCTAAAACCAGCTTGAACACCTGGAAGTTCACTGTTCATGTATTGCTGAAACCTGGCTTGGAGAATTTTGAGCACTACTTTACTAGCATGTGAGATGAGTGCAATTGTGTGGTAGTTTGAGCATTCTTTGAGATTGTCTTTCTTAGGGATTGGAATGAAAACAGACCTTTTCCAGTCCTGTGGCCACTGCTGAATTTTCCAAATTTGCTGGCATATTGAGTGCAGCACCTTCAACCTAGTATAAAAAGGGGATGCAGTATAAAGATTAAATAAAATATAATGTACTGAGTTTCAGTCATGACTTATGTGTATCCTATTTAGTCTTCTAACATAAATAATTATAGAACAGGAAAATCTATAGTAAGCGCTGTTTCGGTTATTGAACACTTCAGTACCATATCCATTCCAATACTCTAAATGGGAGATACTTTCCAAAGCACAGTTGAAAGGGAGTTGAACTCAGACAGAGAACTTGTTCTAACTGCATTGAAGAAATAGAGAACAGACAGAGGACTGTTGATTTGACTGGAATTTAGGCTGATTTCTGGGAAGGAAAATGCCACCAGTTCTGGAGATAGGATTTCAAAACATTAATTTTGGGGAGCCACAAACATTCATACCATGACATGATAGGTGAAAGTGAAAGTGAAACTGCTCAGTCATGTCTGACTCTGCAACCCCGGGGACTCTAGCCCACCAGGTTCCTCAGTCCATAGGATTCTCCAGTCAAGGTACTGGAATGGGTTGCCATTTCCTTCTCCATGATAGGAAACTGTCATAAAAGTATGAGAAGTTCTAAGAGGAATAGGAAAGATTGTGTACATGGGCAAAAAGAGTAACTTCTGATTCATATGGGGATAATGTAAGGGCTGAAAAAAGATATAATTTTGTGGAGAAATGGCATGGGTTAAAAGGACTATGAAAATGAATTCAGATGTATTATGGCCAAGATGGCCTTCATGTTCCTCTCAGTTTGATTCAACTTTAGACAGTTTCTCCCTGCCCTTTAAATCCCCTTTCTTAAAACATTTACTTTAGAAAATTGTAATTGCAAATTCTTTCTCTAACCTCTTGGAAAAAATGATTATGTTTTTTTAAAGTTTTCTGCCAACTTTAAGACTGAGACATGCCTTTCTCAAAGACATGGGAACTATCTTTTTCAAATGTAAACCTTGAAGGGGGTAACATCCTGTCTCAGTCTGTGTGGGGGAGTAGGAGCAGCTCTTCAGTAGGTGCATTGCTCCATGTTGTCACACTATCTCTTGTCATGAATATAGGAGGAAGTTTACTTTTTCTTTGATTAAATCTAACTAGCAAATGAAGGTGGCCTATGATCCTATCACCACCGCCTCAGCTATTAAAAAACTCTCCAGCCTATTGTTTTAAGGAGTTCATTTCAGCCTCTTACCCTTTTTGCAGTAGTCTTAAATGACCTTCCTTACCTGGTTAACTTTGTCCTGTGCAGGTTTTACTTGACAACAGTTTATCTTCCTTGCTTTCTTCTGGAGAGTTGTATTATTACATCACCTAATTCAACGTTATGCCCAGGGAGCTCTAGCTTGCTTTCATTAGCTGTAGGGCAACTCCCTAAATAGTGATCCTTGAAACACAGTATTGATCTGCCTATAGAAAAGAGTGATAAGTTGGCTTAGGCCAGTCAGCTATAAAAGAGGCACATTATCCTTTGGGAGTCAAAATCTGTCTAGGATATACAATTCTTAAGTAATGATTTCTGTTTCATTACTATTACAAGAAATCTTGTCTTTCCAGATGCTGACATGCTCTATTGGAGTAATCATGGAAATGTGTACTGACATTTAATGATAACTTGCAACATTTTTGCAATATACTGCCTGGTGCAATCTTGATTTTACTTTTCAAAAATTTCAGAACTTTCCCACAATATGCTATGTGTATAGCACACGAATATACAGTACTTATTTCTTTATGCATATTGCTTCATAGTCATAGAAACCCTAGAGGTTCATATAGCAAGGTTCAACAGAACTCTTTCCTTTTTAAATAATACTTCTTTATCTATCCTGGCAGTTGGAGATTGACTGCTTCATTAGCAAGTCAATGCATGTCCAAGATTCCTATTGATGCTATGATGTTTCCATCAGTGCAGATCCTTTTCTAATTGTAATAGAAGTGTTAGGGGAAGCACACTGATTGAAACCACCCACCCTGGTCAGGCACCATAGTAACCATTTGTATTAGTTGTTTTATGACAAGAGGTCCTGGTAAGGAACAGGGAACTAACAAGCCTCCACCAACCAGAAGAGTTCGGGAAAGGTCAGAAGGAGACACCACCTGTCTGACCACCTCCCAGAATCCTTCTCTCTGGCATTCATCTTGGCTGAACAAGGCGTGTACCACCAGAAAGGACTCTGAGTCAGAATGATTGGCTAAGGACAACCCAGAAACTAATCCTATCACCATAAAACCCAAGACTGCAAGCCATGTGATAGAGCTGTTCTCCTGGGTCCCCTTACGCTACTGCTCTCCACCTGTGTGCCCTTTCCCAAAAAAATCTCTTGTTTTGTCAGCACACTTGTCTCCTCGGACAATTCATTTCCGAGTGTTAGACAAGAGCCCAGTTTCGGGCCCTGGAAGGAGTCCCCTTCCTGCAATAGAAGTATACTGTTTAAATGTTTCAAGTGGAATATTACCAGTTATGTCAATGAATTTCCTTAGCAAGTATGTATATTTGCAAATGTGTGTGTCTTTATCTATCTTTCCTTTTCTGAGATCACCAAATTTGCAAATCAAGCATACTAGACAGCAAGAGTTCTAAATTGATTAATTATTCTATCTGCATTGAAGAAATAGAAAGAGACAGTGCTTCAGATAATCAACATTCAAGTTACTCAGAGATATACATACTGGATTTATCATTTTGAATTGCTCTTGACATCTAATAATTTTTAGCTTGAAATAATTTTGTTTTCTTTGATTTTCATGCATTTCAGCCTTTTCAAAAAGTATAGCTTATTCAGTTAGATCATCTCTATTATTAGAGATAATAGATAATCTCTATTATTAAAATAGTTTAAAATTTTCAGATTATTTTTCCTAATTTTCATATTTTCTTTTTGCTATTTATTTTATATATATATACATACATATATATATATATATATAACTTGGAGAACTTTTTTTCTGTTAACTTTAGGCCTATCATCTAACTGGTAAATGACCATTAGTTATTATATGCACACATAAGGCTGCCAGATATAATTAAAATATTGCTTAAATAATGTTTTGATATGTTTTCCATCTATTTACTGTTTATATATTTTATAATAATTTTTAGTCAGCTGGTGATTTGGTTTTATCTTTTTCTTATGATGGATGTCGCTAACAATTAATGTGGTGTTAATAGACCCTTCAGGAACCTAAATTGGGTATTTTGGGTCCCCCACAAAAGGATTACATGTTGTTAACTTGTACTTATGGGATAGGTAATACATTGCTGTGGTTCTTTCAACTGGGAGTTAATGTGTAACTTTCTTGAGCACTCACCTATGTTATCAGCTTCCCATGTGGCACTAGTGATAAGGAACCTGCTTGCCAGTGCAGGTAGACATAAGAGACACGGGTTTGATCCCTGAGTCAGGAAGATCCCTTGGAGGAGAGCGTGGCAACCCACCCCAGTATTCTTGCTTGGAGAATCCTGTGAACAGAGGAGCCTTGCAGGATGTAGTCCATGGGAATCACACAGAGTCAGACATGACTGAAGCAACTGAGCATGCACATGTTATCAGTTTGTTACATCAAAAGTCAGAACCTGTCTTTTGCTGGCTTATTTCACATAAGACCTGATCACAGGAATGGAAGAAGTCCTCTAATTATTGGTTTTAATATCACAAGAAATTAGTTTGGTCTGATGTCATAGAGAATGCACAGGATGATTAGAGATGCATATTTTCAGTCCACTGCAATAACGAGGAACATCTCTAAGAAAAGGGAATCCTAAGGCTCTGTAGAGGCAAGCAAAAAAGGAAGTCATCGAGAAGCCTTATGATCATACATGGGGTGACAGAAGTGAGTATTATATCAGATTGTGCAGAGTTGGAGGAGCACTGTGGTCCTCTGTGGTTAGTTATTCCTCGAACACAAATGAGTGGGGAATTTCTTAACTGCCTCACTTTTCCAGGGCCAAAAATCAGGTAAAGTTTAACATTATCAAGGCAAACATCTGAAAGATCATGCTAGAGTGCAAAGTTTTCTCCTGCTCATAATGTATATAAAGCCTAAAATTAGTCACTATCTGAATCATTAAATTAAGCTGATGTTTTTTCCCAATGAAAGTAAGTGTGATTCCCCAGTCTCCTCCATTTTGGTTAATGACACTTAGGCTTTTTCTCTTTCCAAGAGAAATATTAGGAACAATAAGCATGATTCATTTCTTAGAGACATATGCACAATTTGTGGGTGAATATCTCATACTTTTGTCAATTCTTTTTTTATAAGCAATATAAATTATTTTAGGGGAATAGAATGGTTCGGATGCTGTAGTAACATATTTGGGGAAAACTAATGCCAAGTTTATAGGCTCTACATCTTCCAAATGACAAAAAGGCTCTTATCTGGAAGATAGCCAATATCTTTGTCATAAGATGCAGGATTTTCAAAGGGTCTCTGGCTATAGGTACTCTTCCCTATTCATATATAATTTGCTTCTCTCTTTCCTGTTTATCCCAACAGATCTTTTATATAACTAATACTTAACGAATCTTTCCTATGCATTAAATTGGTACCACCAGAAATATATACTCCTGAAATTTATACATTTTTCCTTCCATCACTGATATTTTATTTTTCTGAAACCATTAAAATATATTTTTTCTCTGAAATGTTATATCTTTTCCCTTATGTCAATCAGTCTGAGTGTTCATTTTTTTATTTGTTTATCTTTTGCTACTGTTCTTTGAATATCTGATGATCTCTGGATGGCACTTCATTTTTAGGAATGAGGAGTTAAGTGAATTGGTTAACACTGCTGCAATGGATTTTCTGTTTTCGTCAGCTTTTCCATGAATGAAAGAATTAGCCATATTTTTGTATTATATTAGGATAGGGATACAATTGATGCTCTCACTTTTAGGATGTGGATAAGAAACTGGCAAACAGGAAGAAGAAGGGCTCATGCTAAGACAATTCAATCCTGAAAGCTAATCCCTAGCTTCTTTCTGACAGGCCACCAATTCTGACAATTTTTTTTCTCCCCATTTGGGAGAAAACTCCATTCTGCTGAGGAAGCAGAGGTAAATGGTTAAAGTTTCAAGCATCACTTTCATTAATCATGTTATCTCTTTCCAGATTCATCTGTTAAGCAATTAATTTGATGACTAATGTTTCATTAACTTTGATGCTTCACCCGTTCAACATATATTTATTGACCAAAATTGTTCCAGTTCTGAAAACCTTGTCATTGAGGATAATGTACATAAGCCCAAGTCTCGTAGTGGAGATCCTCTTTGGTAAGGTTCAGAAAAGTAAACAGATTACAGCAGAACAGAGTAAATTATCCAGCAGATAAAGTAAAGGATGTTACGAAATCAATAAGAATCATTACTAGTGCCAGCTTTGGGGACAAGGTCGTGGAAAGCTGAGACATTGGATAATCAGGAGTCAGCATGGCAAAGCAGGTAGGCTTGGAGAAGCAGAGTAGTTATGAACAGCAGAGGAACCGCATATGTGTATAAGGAACTTGCCACAGTCCAGTGAAGTTGGTAAGAGTAAGCTCAGGGAACTTTGTGAGCAAAAGCTAGACTGAGTAATTAAAAGGTAGGATTTGAGGACAGCTCATTGAGTTGGTTGTGATGAGGAACACAGGGAGCTATTGGCATTAGATTATAGAAAATGAATTCTCTTACATCCTCTGTAAGTCACTCCATTCTGGTAACAGATCTACATGCAAATAAAAAGTTTTAAAACTACTAATATACAACCAGGCATTTCATAGGATATACTTAATAAGAGAAAGAAAAGCAGTTTAGGGAGTTTATATTATTGAGTGAAATGAACTAGATATAGTAATATTCAATTCATATTTTATAAGCAAACATACAGTGGGAGAGAGCCTTGAGACAAATATCAGAGTGAAGTGGCAGATCACTTGCCAAAATGCCTTTTTTTGTAAATGGGAAAGAATGGAGAGATGAAATGAAAGCCCACTGAAAATCTGGCTCAGGTGTTGAGATAGATAATAGCAGACATGTATGATGAAAGTAGGTAAAGTTTTATAGTAGTACTCATCTAATAAAACTTTCTGGAGAAGGCAGATAGATCTAGAATGACTTTAGAAAGCAAGAAGAGGTGATGGAATTTGGTTTTATTTTTGAGCGAACTCAGAGTGAGAGTTTCTTCTCATAGGGCCATGATTTACACAGCTCTAACTTCTTGATTATGCCAAAGGAAATGTGCAGGCTTTCTTATTAGTTTGCCCTTTGTGAGGCAGAAGGGGCTAGGAGAGTGGTGGGTTTGAAAGCTGCCAGTACTCAACATGAAAAAAATGAAGTTAAATCTCAATGCAGAGGGAAATATTTCGAAAGTTCTGAATTTGACAAGATGCTTTTTCTCATTCCATGCTGATGCGTGAGACTAAAATAGATGTTTAAAATAACAGAAATTTTAACCTTTAGCTTTTCATCCATTTTCTGGGAGGGTTAGGGAATCACAGTTCAAGAAATCACCTTGATCTAAATGCATTCAGCTATTAACTCTTTTGACAGTAGTTTTAGTTGAAAGAACTAAACTATCGGCTGATACTAGCAGCCTGAGCTCCTTCCAAAATATAGCATTAGTGTCTGAAATAAGACAATAGCCAGTCCAGAGCAAGTCATTGGTTTTGGATTATGATTTTTGACATTCAGGACTAGGTCAACACCAGAATTAGGACTAGAAAAAGTAGAGTTGGACCATAAAGGAAACTGAGAGTCTATATTCACAAACTAACAGACTTACTTTGAACTGTGTACAAGCGAATGAGAAGTAGAATTGACTTACCTCCAAAAATTCAAGGAAGTTTGTTTAGATTATTTCAAAAGGAGAAGAGAAAATTTTGGAGAAGACATCATAAAATGGGCACAATTTTCAAGCTCTAACACCTAAAGTTTGATAAATTCATCTTTTAAGAACTCTCAACTGAGCAAAAATTATACCCTTGACACTATTCCTCCTTACTGAGATGGACAAAATGTCTTAGAATAACCATAAAAGAAAACTATTGTCTGTATGATCACCAGATCTTTTACACAAAGATACTGAAGTGGGTAGCTCTTCCCTTCTCCAGGCGATCTTCCCAATCCAGGGATCAAACCGAGGTCTCTCTCATTACAGATGGATTCTTTACCAGCTGAGCCAGGAGAGTCCAAGAATACTGGAGTGGGTAGCCCATTCCTTCTCCAGTGGATCTTCCCTACCCAAGAATCGAAATGGGATTTCCTGCATTGCAGACAGATTCTTTACCACCTGAGCTATGAGAGAAACCCTTTAAATCACTGGAGGAGAGGAACGCCCCAGTTTTGATAGTCCTCAGCAGCACATATTGTTTTAAACACATCAAAATTGCCTGCCCTTTCTGGATTAAAAACTTCAGGAAAGAGAGAATTGATAACATTTTGGAAAATATTTTCAGATTTAAGCACTCATCTCCTATTGAGTTTTTAAAAATTTTCTTCTTGATGAAGAATTAATTTATAGTAATGAATTATAAAGAGAAGTCAAGAAGTGTTAATTCAGATGCACTACATATTGCTATGCAATTAGTAATATATTAGTAATAAGTTAGTGTGGTTACAGATGGTTAATGATCTGAATATATCTTCATTCTGAAAGAAGAGCAAACACTTGGGAAACCAGGGAATCAGTCACACTCAGAAAAGGTTTGAGGCTCAAGATATTTCATAGTTGTTAATAGCATTAAAAAGTTAATTACTGCTAAGAACAGATATTATTTGGAAAGTAGAAATATCTCAATGTGTTTTGCTATGAATAATGATAAACATTCACCTTAAAAATAGGCCATACCTCTCAAAATTAGAAGCCAAAAACAATAGCTTCCTCTCATGGTAGACAAATTGTCTGTACTTGGATTGGCTAATTTATGAACTTGACTTGCATGTATGTATTTTGATGTTTTTCTTAGGTTGTATTATAGTATTCTATGTGAGAAATATTAATTTCAGTGGGTTTTTTATGAGTGTATGCACCATAGTTCAGGGACCAAAATTTTACATCTACTGCTTCCATTTGCTGGCTATATGAAATTGGCAGGTTAATTAATCTCTGTACCTTAGTTCCTTTGTTGGTAGCATGAGAGTGGTGTTATGAATATGTCCTTTTGTTGCTGAGAGAACTAAATGCATGCTAACTACAAGCTAAATATCTCCCACCTTTAAACATCAAAATATTAGGTCTTTTTAAAAGGATACTTATCTTTGTTTAACATGAAAGCTCTTCAGATGAAAATACTGACTCTTGTCACTAAGTTTATCATCACTCTTTCCCACGCTTCAAATGAATGACTTTAATAAGTTTGCTGTTTAATAATATGTGTATGTTCATGAATGCTTCCCAAAATATTGATCTTGTCAAAAGGAAGACATGCACCCCCCTATTTGATTAAAACAGTAATAATAAGAAAGAATGTAAAAGAATGTAATCTGTAGCTAAATGATAGATCCTTCAGCCTCAAAATTTCATTTGGCACATGGAAAGAATTAAAAATAGTTGCTTATTACTATTATTTGATCATGGATATTAACTTTACAAATGACTATAGAATTAATTTTACCTGCTTGACATACAGCAGTCTTAAACTGGCATGCTAAAGGCTATGGTCATATGTTTTGTTTCTTTCATTTTCTACTTTTTTCTGAAAACTGTTTACAGACTTTAATTCTAAACTTTTTGGTTCAAAGTTATGACTGCCAAGTTTTCATCCCAAAGCTTCACATAATTAATAAAAAGGTCCCTCTATGTTCAGGTGGGCTTCTCTGGTGACAAAGTGGTGAAGAACCCACTTGCCAATGCAGGAGATGTGGGTTTGATCCCTGAAGCTGGAAGACCCCCTGGAGAAGGAAATGGCAACTTGCTCCAGTATTCTTGCCTGAGAAATACTATGGATAGATGGGCCTGGTGGACTATAGTCCATGGGGTCCCAGAAGAGTTGGAAATGAATTAGTAACTAAACAACATGCTCATGTAATATTTCACTTATTTGTTTCTACTTCTGTATGTTGCTTTTTCTATCTCTACATTGTTTTTAATGTCAGAGTTGTGTGATATACATTTCATTATCTCTCTAATTTCTAATCCCTATGTTTTTATACTTGCATATTCATTTTCTTTTTCTTAAAATAATTAAAGTTTGAGACCTATAATAACACCCATAATATTACCTGTTTTAAACTTTCATGTTGAAGTCATTGCTTTATATTTCAATTTAAATAGCCATTTATGTATGTATGTATACTCATAAGTATATACACACATATATCCTGCATTGCTCATCAGTCAATATCTTTTCATAGAAATTCACTATATGTGTACACTTTAGAACATAAAGAGTAACTATCACATGGAATTATTGGTCGTAAACATTACTCCTTGAAATCTTTTATTCCTAGCACCACTGCCTTTTGTCATATATTGATGCAAAAGATAAGTTGAATGGGAACTTGATTTTTGTCCAGTTACAGATTATTCAATATTACTCTGACTGTCTTTGTTTGATAAACTACTGTGCACCAGGGAAGCATTCTGCTTCCTGCTTTGTGTTTGACCTCAGTTCTGTTCCAGGAAGAAAATGTAGTTATGTCTGATCTTCTTGTAGCTCTGACCCTCCATGGCATTGAAGACCATCTAGGGAAGTTCAGTGAGCCTGGTTTCTATTGTTTTGCCCACCTCTGCCCTTTGGTTTCCCAGTGCAACGTCAGGTGACTGTAATTAATCTACAGTGACAAAAGCAGGTTCAAGTGGCCTGTTTCCTGTTTGACCTTTTGTCTCCCCTGGATTTTCTGCAACAGTGGGTGAGATTTAGATTTGTAGAAATCACCTTTTATTTCCTATGTCATGACCCCTCAATTCACTAGAATTTCAGTACAACTGTGGTAAAGAACTTTGAACACGTTGACCCACATCCCAGCTCAAGTGCCTTCCACAGTGTCTCTTCACTTTCACACATCAGATTGCTCTCTAAAGTTAAAGGGAAGGCATTAAGCCCTTCAAAGCACAAAGTTCACACTCCTGGGAAGCAATTTGCAGCAGATGGGGAGAAGCAGTGGATTCATAAAGGCCTCAACTTTCAATCTCTTATATGGATTACTTTGATAGTTATTCTGTAAGGTTTCAGTTTAGTTTTTATTTTCCTTCTGTGTTTCTCTCTAGCAACTCCTTTACTCAACTCTATGGAACTTACTTTCAAATAAATTACCAGTGTTGAGGTATACCTTCCAGGAACTGGGAAGCCCCAATGGCTCAAGAGGTAAAGAATCTTCTTGCAGTCCAGGAGATGCAGGAGACATGGGTTCAATCCCTGGGTTGCAAAGACCCCCTGGAGAAGGAAATGGCAACCCACTCCAGTGTTCTTGCCTGGAGAAATCCATGGACAGAGGAGCCTGGAGAGCTGGAGTCCACGGGGTCACAAAGAGTCAGACACGATAGAGCACACATACACAACAAATTAAAACCAGATCTTTCCAGTTTTCCTCTTTCTATTTCTGCAACACCATGCTACTTTCACAGGACTTCCCTGTAGCTCAGATGGTAAAAAATCTGTCTGCAATGCAGAAGACCCAGGTATGACCCCTGGGTTGGGAATATCCTCTGGAGAAGGAAATGGCAATCCACTCCAGTATTCTTGCCTGAAGAATCTCATGGGCAGAGGAGACTGGTGGACTATAGCCCATGGCGTTGTAAAGAGTTGGACATGACTGAGCATCTAATACAACTACTATTACTACATGCTGCTATCCCATAGAGGAGAGGTTTGAGTTAGGCTTTATCTTTTTCCTTCAATATAGTACAAAATGTATTCTACCTAGCAGAAATTGATACCTCTGACACGTACCAAATATCAGTTCAGTTCAGTTCAGTCGCTCAGTCGTGTCCAACTCTTTGCGACCCCATGAAGCACAGCATGCCAGGCCTCCCTGTCCATCACCAACCCCCGGAGTTCACCCAAACTCATGTCCATTGTGTTGATGATGCCATCCAACCATCTCATCCTCTGTTGTCCCCTTCTTCTCCTGCCCTCAATCTTTCCCAGAAACAGAGTCTTTTCAGATGAGTCAGCTTTTTGCATCAGGTGGCCAAAATATTGGAGTTTCAGCTTCAGCATCAGTCCTTCCAATGAACACCCCAGACTGATCTGCTTTAGGATAGATTAGTTGGCTCTCCTTGCGGTCCAAGCGACTCTCAAGAGTCTTCTCTAACACCACAGTTCAAAAGCATCAATTCTGCAGTGCTCAGCTTTCTTTATGGTTCAACTCTCACATCCATACATGACCACTGAAAAAACCATAGCCTTGACTAGACAGACCTTTGTTGACAAAGTAATGTCTCTGCTTTTTAATATGCTGTCTAGGTGGGTCATAACTTTCCTTTCAAGGAGTAAGCATCTTTTAATTTCATGGCTACAATCACCATCTTCAGTGATTTTGGAGCCCAAAAAAGTAAAATCAACCACTGTTTTCACTGTTTTCCGTCTATTTGCCATGAAGTGATGGGACCAGAGCCATGATCTTAGTTTTCTGAATGTTGAGCTTTAAGCCAACTTTTTCACTCTCCTCTTTCACTTTCATCAAGAGGCTCTTTAGTTCTTCTCTTTCTGCCATAAGGGTGGTGTCATCTGCATATCTGAGGTTATTGATATTTCCCCTGGCAATCTTGATTCCAGCTTGTGCTTCCTCCAGCCCAGCATTTCTCATGATGTACTCTGCATATAAGTTAAATAAGCAGGGTGACAATATACAGCCTTGATGTACTCCTTTTCCTATTTGGAACCAGTCTGTTGTTCCATGTCCAGTTCCAACTGTTGCTTCCTGACCTGCATACAGGATTCTCAAGAGGCAGGTCAGGTGGTCTGGTATTCCCATCTCTTTCAGAATTTTCCACAATTTCTTGTGATCCACACAGTCAAAGACTTTAGCATAGTCAATAAAGCAGAAGTAGATGTTTTTCTGGAATTCTCTTGCTTTTTTGATGACCCAGTGGATGTTGGCAATTTAATCTCTGGTTTCTCTGCCTTTTTTAAAGCCAGTTTGAACATCTGAAAGTTCACAGTTCACGTATTGCTGAAGCCTGGCTTCGAGAATTTTGAGCATTACTTTACTAGCGTGTGAGATGAGTGCAGTTGTGTGGTAGTTTGAGCATTCTTTGGCATTGCCTTTCTTTGGGGTTGGAAATCAGTTTATTTGGTCATATTCAGCATCAAGGTGGAAAATTCTGCTTCCCCCCATGATAATGGAACAGGTGTCATATTTATTATCCATCCTTAAAAAATTAAAAAAAAATTGAAAAAATAAATGATGGTCTTGGATATTTGATAACAGGCAGCACAGAACAGTCATCTTTTAGAAATGGGAAGCATGAAAGCCATATGATTGCCTGTAGCTTGATGCCTAGAAATAAGTGTGTCATAGTCAGAATCAGGGGTATCCCTAAATTGAGGGTTAAAAAGAGGCCATGATAACTATAATTCACAAGTCAGAGAATAGAGAGGAAGTACTTGCATAGAGAGAGAACTCTGGAGATTTTCAGAAGGTCTGTTTCATCAGAGTGTTCATCAGCTCATGCATGTCAAGAAACTAAACTGGGGCAATATTATAAGAAAGAGAAATAAACAATACATGACTACATATAGAGTTTCTAAGAACGTCAAAAATGTTAGTAAAACTAATAACTAAATTCAGTAAAGATGTTAAGATAGCAGGCCAATATATGAAAATCTGTTATATACCAATATATCAGTAATGTATAATCAGAAATTAAACTTTAAAAATCGAAACCATTTGCAATAGCATCAAGAAGCATGGAATATTAGGTAAACATCAATAAAACACGTGCCAGAACTGTATGCTGAAAATTACAAAACTTTGGTGAAAGAAAACAAAGAAGATGTTGAGAAATAGAAAAGTATATCATGTATATGAATTAGAAGATTCAGTGCATAAGATGTAAATTCTCTCAAACATGGTATGTAAAGCAAATGCAACACAAATCAAAATCACATCAAGATTTTGGCAGAAATTAACAAATTGCTTCTACAATTTATGAAAAGGCAAAAGAACTAGACAAGTTGAACAATTTGAAAAAAGTTGAAACTCACTATAAATCCATAGTTTTCAAGACAGCATAGTATCAGTAACAGTGATAGACATATAAATCAATGAAACAGAATAAAATTCCAAAATACATCCACACATAAAAGAACAATTCATTTATGAGAAAAGTGCAGAGAAAATTCAATGCAGAGAAGGTTGTTTTTCAGCAAATTGTTTTCACACAGATAGAAAACCACATTAAATATAAATAAAGCTTTATATTTAGCATGATATTAAAATTAAGTCAAAATGGATGATAAATCTCAATGTAATACCATATAACTTCTTGAAAAATACAAATGTTTTGTGACTTTGGGTTAGGTAAAGATTTCTTAGATATGACACCAAAAATATGGTATAGTAATCCCCCTTTATCATCAGGGAATACATTCCAAACCCCTAGTTTATGGCTAAAACTGTGAATAGTACTGACCCCAGATACACTATGGATTTTTCCTATTCATACATATGTATGATTAAGTCTAATTCATAAATTAAGTATAGTAAAGAGATTAAAATCAGAGATTAATAATAAAATTGAACATTAATAGCAGTATACTGTAACAAAGTTATGTGAATGTGTTTTCTCCCTCAAAATATCTTACTGTACTCTACTCACTCTTCTTGTGATAATATGATGTGATAGAATGCCTGCATAATAAGACAAAGTGAAGTGGATAAGATAGGCATTGTGATGCAGTGTCAATTTTAACCTTCTAACAATATGTCCAAAGGAGAATAATCTGCTTCAGATGATCCTGGATCATCAAACCACGAAGAGTGGGATTGTGTGAGATTTCATCACACTACTCAGGAAAGTGTTCCCTTTAAAAGTTATGAATTGTTTATTTCTGTGATTTCCATTTATTAATTTATAATCTCAGGTAACTAAAACCACCGAAATTGCAATCTCAGGTCAGAGGAGACTATGTACATAAAAGAAAATAAAATGGTAGGTAGTTCTTTAGTATAGCTTTTAACCCTTAACTGTTCCCTAGCAGCTCAATAATTTAAGATGCAAGAAGCAGTTTATGTAATATTCACACTGAATTATTTTTAAACTCTTATGCAAAGTTGTCAATTAATTAGAAATTGCAGAATATTCATTCCATCTACTCCCATTTTGATCCTTAAAAACTATTATGGACACTCCATTGTGTACCACTATTATCCAATATAATATGGTTGACTTTCACAGTTCTCTAACCTGAATTGCAATAACAGATGTAACTTTATCGCTTTAACTATTTTTGTTTTCAGTAATTTAATATTGGCAAATGTATTATAATATGAGGATCAGCACAGTTATACAAGTGGAGACAGAGGAAGCATCTGAAGTTAATTTGATTAAATTAATGGCACTGATCCCTGAAATACTCTGTGATTTATTTCAGTACACCTCTCCCTTTTAACCTGTTCCTTTCTGAAATTTCACAAGGATGAAATTTTACAATTCATCCTCATTGTTCAAAGTGTGGAGAAATGAATCTCATAAATTATTACAAGCAAATTACTTTCCTTCCGTTTACTATGCCTTATATATCCACAGGAGGTAGTGTACACGGTCATTGCCAATTAAAAAAAAAAACAAAATCACTTTGATCTCCACTTGTTTTTACCAGATTCTCCTAATTTACTCCAAAGAAAGGGTAAGCAGTTTCAGTATGTTAGGTAGTTAGAATAGGAAAAAGGAGTCCAGAATGGTGGTGGCTAAAAGACAAGGAAGGGAAAAGCCCGCGAAGATAGAACAAAGGAAGGTCCTAGGACCAGAGTGAGGACCTCAGAACAGACAGCACTCCTGGCTAGCCCGTTTACATAGGATAGGCCCAGGGTGAGGAGAAAAAGCATATCAAAAGAGGAGACAAAGGGCCAGGGCCTTCTCTCTCTCTTCATGTCTTTTGGGTCAGCATGCCCTCAGGCCTCGAGGGTGTATTTTCTTTTATTTTCTAAATAAAGCTGAGCTGTAACACTGATCTGTCCCAGAGCTGTGACATGGTCTGTCCGAGAGCTTTAATATCCATCACTTCAAATTTTTGTTGTGGCGAGACAGAATCAAGGAAATTACACACTCTCATGACAAATATCTTTTCAGAAAAAGTTAACATTCTACATATCATTCATTTAATTTTATTCCTCATGTGACCATTTAAACACATATCTTTCCAAAATAATAGATCCTGTAGTTAAATGTTTGAACCATATTCCCTTGAGTGAGATGTGTTGAAGCCAGATGCAGACCAAAAGAGAAAAACTGGAAAGTTTTATAGTGTTATTATACTCACAGTTCCTAGGGAGAGCGTGGCATTCCACATGGAACCACTTTGGAAGCACCCTGGTTGGTCAGAAGGTAGAAAGAATGGAACTAAAAGCAAATACGTTTACTGTGCTATCTATAAAAAGGAAGGATGAGGCAGAGTAAGTGAGTTTAAGTTTGGCTAGTTGTGTTTGAAAGTGGCACCCCTGAAAATTCATGTTCACTGAGACTGTTAGATCACATGGTCTGGGACTGTCTAAAGTCTCTAGATATTTGGGGGTGTTCACAGGTCTACTTGGGAAGATTTGGTGACTGTTTTATAGATGTTAAAACATCAGTTTACAGAAACTAAAAGTCAATATATTAAGCCCAAGAGAAAACAGAAAAGCAATAAGATGTTTATCTGTAATATTTATAACGTAATGATTTATTATTTGTAGTTTAATAATTATTTATATTTTGTACTTTGATAAAGTCAATAGTAAAAGACTAATTTCCACATTTTCTTGTTTTTGCTTTTTGATTTACTCAACAATTTTTGTATTATAATGTTGATATTATAAGATTAGCAACATATGTGAATAAAACTGTATTTTTGTGTTCATGTTTTAAAATTAATATTTGCATCCAAATAAAATCTCTAAGTGACTAGATATATTAGAACATATAATGTCTAAGATTATCCTGTCAGGAAAATAATTAAAACTTCATAATAGAGCTTATCAAAATAGATGCTTGTTGACCAATGTCTTAAAAATCAGTAATCTAAATGCATCAGATCTTGTAAAAAGAAATCCTAGAAGCCATACCAATGTAAATATTTGGCTTATAGCCTTGTAAATTAAAAATTAAAATTTCCAGTTTAATCTTTGTAATTGAACACTTGAATCTGATCCAACACAACTATTAGAATAAAAGGCAACAAACACATAATGTGAACAGTCTCACTATTGAGGAATAATTTAGCATGTAATATTAAATATTCAAGATTTTTCTGAATAGTTTTTGGAGTGAATTTGGGAACAAACAAAATTATGACTGTTGAATATCTAAGTACCCAGGAACTGTACTAACTACATTATTTATCTCTATAGCATTCAATTTTGAATATGTAATATACCATTACTCAAAATTTTTTCAGAAAATCTGAATAAAATATAATTGAAGAACACCAAAGAAAAAGTTAATGTCTGTCTAATTCTTCCCTTTCTCTATCTACACACATTAAGTTTCAACTACTCTTTAAGATTATCTTTAGTGATCAGAGCGCAGAAATAGGAGTGTCTCCCTGCATTCACAGTTTCTTACTTTCCACAACTTCCGCATTACTCCTTCATCACTCCCTATGGTTCTCCACACACAGTGTTTCTGTATGCAAGCACTTTTATATGGACAGTACATTGTGAGATCACCTGCTTAAAAATATTTCATCTGCAGATTTGGTATCATTCTATTCCTTTAATTCAAATGAATTTTATTTTCTGGAAGAGACACCTCTATAAGTCCAACACAATCAGAATAAAATTGATACGGAATAAGCTCTTGGATAACGCAAAGGACAGGTGATATTCATAATTGGTGATGAAAATGGACAAAACAAGAGTTTGAAGAGAAGGACTGAGGATGTTGAAGGAAACTCTGAGGTTGTCTCAGGGATAATTTAATAGGTAAGAATCAACTTAGTGAAATGAGTATATAGAAATGAAGGTAAAGACTTCACTTATTTCAGATTACATATACCCTTTCATCCTGATTCAAGCAGAAATTTCTCTTAAGTTTGCACTGACACTTCATGGTGATAAATGAAATACTGATGCCAGAAAGTAACCTCTCATTTGCATAATCATAGGATGCAGAAAACAGTGCTAACCTAGGATCTAGAACGAGGAATAAGGAGGTGAAATACAATTCAACCTAGACTGAAGTTGCAGTAGCATATCCAGTCTGCACTTAAGGATTCTCTACGGTGAGAGAAGCACATAGTTACTTTCACAAACATACGATAGTTTTTACCCAAAATTCTTGCAGTATACTAACTTGAAAGGGCTGAGATGAACTGTTAATAAATTAAATTTAACGTGACTTTAAAAGAGAATATAAAAATGGAAAGGATCATCAGTCAAACAGCTGAGATCTGAGTAAACATGGTGAGTGGAACTGAAAGCAACATGCTGGCTAAAAACTGAAGTGACTAATGGCATGTCGTAGGAAGATGAGTCATGTAGTGGGGAAATGAAAAATATATGAGGGAAATCCAATTAGCAGCCTTCCAATCAAAACAAGAGGAGAATTTGGGGACAACACTGTGGCTATGGAGTGTGGTGTGGTCAGCAGGTATTAGGATGGTTAGCTGGACATGCATAGAACAGTATTGCATTGAGGACATTTGCTACAGAAGCAAGTGGTCATTAATAAATGAATTTTACATATATGCAAGCATCCTTTATATAAGACATAAAAAATCTTGTTATTATAGTAAATGGGACTAGAATTTGCAATTTTACACTTTTCATTGAGTTACAAATTGCTTTGTTCTTTTACCATACTGTGTTCCAATTAATACTAGAAAAATTATCTTTTGGTGAAAGAATAAAATTGAGTTTATTGTAATAAATATGTACCAATACAAGACTTACAAACAGATAAAATTACTAATAAAATTCTCTTTTTCAGCTGAGTGATTGGAAATACAGCTAATATATCTCCAGCCCAATGCCTGCCAAACTCATCACGCATCTGAAATTTAGTCCATTCACTTCAAATTAATCTTGGAGTTCTCAAAGATATGTTCACATTTTCTCCTCACCCAGAATCCTATCTATATGAGTTTCCTTTCTGCACATTTGCAGGCAGCATATCTCCCTAGAGAAGCTGTACTTCTGTCACAGAAGTATACCTTATGAGAATACTGGTATCTTGGATAACCATTCCATATCTGGAGATTCACAGAGCTGAGCATTCAGAGCCCCAGAACTAGGCTTTGTGGAGTGGTGAAGAGATATCCTTCCCACAGCCATGTTGTATGTTTTCACCAGGAGATGTATTTTGATTCAGAGTCACTGAAAATGTCTCATGTACACAATTTCATCAAGCCTCTCTCCCTCCATAGACAACATAAAACAGCCCAGGAGACAAGCAGGTATGTCAGCAGATATCATTCCAATGCTCGTATCCCTCTGAAGAACAACACATCTATACTGGAATATTTCTAAGTGAGATTTTAATTCATGGAATTATTAAAGATTTTAATATGCTAATTGCTTTGGTATCATAGCATGGAAATAAAGAAAAAGGCAAAATCTACATATTAAAAAATCATAGTTTAAACACTTGTTAAATTAGTATTCTTTAATTTTGAGTTTTCTGATTTGGAATTTCTCATCAATATTGCATAAGAGGTAGGGCTCCCTTTTATTTAATATGCTTTCAAACTATATCACTCCCTGTGACCTCCTAATGCTTTTGTTATTTGCTCTTCCTCATTTGGAATATTACTCCCTTGCCTACCAAATTCTAAATTGTTTATGCTTCTGCCCTCTCGTATTATTGTCATTTCTGACCTTGGAGATGGGCTATAAATTTCTCAAGTGGTTCAGATGAGATCTGGAAAGGAAAAGAAATGTTTCAAACTTAGCCCAAGTATGTACACGTGCGTACATTCAGGCACACGTGCGCACACACACACCTTCTCTACAAAAGCTTGGGTTTTATATTAAGGGCATATATACTGGGTTATTTTACTGATGTTTAAATGACAGGTGGGCAGGATTTAAGTTTTGTTTTCTATGAATCAATATAGAGGAAAAATAGGTTAAATCAAAAAATAAAAAAAGAATAAGAGGGAAGTATACAGCAGCTGGGCAAGGGATGAGGATCTTTGCTTCCATTAGAGACACAGTCAATGAGTGCCTGCTTTTCATCTAGGAGAATAGTATTGACAGAGTGACCAGACTCGGTATTGTTTGCATTTTATAGGACAATTCAGTGATCCGACACTCTTTTAAAAATAGCCTTGCTTATTTATGCTGGAAAAAACCATGCCATTTTATCCCACACATCCTCTGTCCTTTGAGATCTTATGATAGATGATATGCACGATTAAATTCAACAGACTTACCACAAATTTAACATGATAGAAAAATCAATTCCTGCCTAATTTGCCCATACATATTTTTGAACTGTCTTGAGGCAAAATGCTATTGGTCCAGTGTTTTGCACATTTGTCCTTATTTAACCTACATCATAATTTGGTTTTATTTAAAAAAATATGCTGCTGTCTTTCAAAGTGCTTATTTTTAATTCATTGCTATACTGTGCACACACAACATATAATAGGTATCTTTATATATTATATGTACATGGGATCAATCTATGTAAAAATTATTGCAATTTATGAAAAATATCTTTAACATATATTTTCGTAATTGTGGCTTAAAACAGTCCTGTGATTTATATATCATTATACTTCTCTCCAATCTGAGGAAACAAAAATTGTGAGAGTTTAGATCAACTTCCTCAAATTAAAACCAATCCAAACAAGTTGCAAAAGCCAGCCTCAGAACTTAAACCGAGTCTTTTATCTTCTGCAGTAAAACTAGGCACTTCTATTGCTTTAAGTTGCTTACAGTATTTTTAGTTCAGTCTTCCCCTAGGTGAATAAAGGGGCTCTTTCCTGATCCTCAAATGTGTAGGTGGTTGTGCTCTCACTGGGTTCTGCTTACATGGATTAAATAGGTATTGTTTTAAAATTTCCTGTCACAGTTAGGTGCAAACTAATATACAGCATAATCCAAGGCAGAAATTCAGCCTGGACTTAACCAAGAATAGATTTTTTTAAGAAGGGTTAATCACATTAGAATCCCTTTGTATAGGCTCTGTTATTGAGGCTTTTAGGTAAATAACCCAGCAGTGAAGGAAGATGGGAACAAGTTATGTGTTGTATTTCAAGATTTTAAACAAAAAAGAAACTTATCCTCTAAAAATAATTGACACTGGCACCCTTTAGTCAAATGGAATGTTTATTTACCTAGAGGGTAGCTCAACCTGTAAAGCAGAATATCTAAATTTTTAGAACTTGGATGCTTTGGGTTGTGGATAAGTGAGACATAAAATCTTGACTATTGAGTATAACATTGTAAGTTGATTTTATTTTCCCTAAAGAAACCAGCATAAAAGACTTTAAGTCTCATAAGAGTATTTATTCAGGCTCTAGGCGCTGACCTTAGGGACAGCAATTGTTCAGTTTTTGTTGTTGTTGTTCATACTTCATTTTGGTTTGTAAATTTCAGATGCAGAGTATAGAGTTAATTAAATTTCAAAGCTAGCACACTATCATCAGAATACATGTTTGGCTTCTCTCTTATTTAATCACTAGTACGTATCTTTATTTTTTTACTCCATTTGTGTGTTTACAAAATGTTATTCTGCATTCACTTCATTCTGTTTTTTCAATTTTTACCCAAGGCTGTACATTTTAAAATCTATCCATGTTATCCTGTGTGTATCCTACCATGTTCCTTCTAATTGCTTTGTGTTACTTTTCTCATTTGTCCACCATTTTTAATCTGTCCACCACCTATCAAGGAAACAGGCATTAGAGTAAAACCGCAGCCATTTGGAAAGCCTGCAAGTCAGCAATAGATATGTCCAGTAAGGAGAAATTACAGTAAGCCGAAATACACACTGCAGCATGAACAGAATCAGTTATTTGTGGCCCTCAGATGTCACTGGGGCAGGATGCTAGGTGACATAAGCCATGGATAATTCTATCATGGAGTATCAAATTCTACATTACAGCTAGGTGATTCTGTTAGCCTGCAGATACATTTAAGAGCAGTGGCGAGATGCCTTCCTTACTAGAATGCCTCACTAGAACCAGAGAAATGCAAAAGAAACTGTGTGTGTGTGTATGTGCGTGTGTGTATGTGTGTGTGTGTGTGTGTGTGTGTGTGTGTGTACTCAATTGCTCAATCATATCCGACTCTTTGCCACTCCGTAGCCCACCAGGCTCCTTGGTCCATGAAATTTTCCAAGGAAGAATATGTTGGAATGGGTTGCTGTTTCCGACTCCAGGAGATTTACCCCACCCAGGGTTCAAACCAAGCTCTCCTGTGTCTCCTGCATTGGCAGGTGGGCACTTTACCACTGAGCCTCTTGGGAAGCCCAGATTTCTGCAAAATAGGCTACCTCTCTGGCACACCCAAGACACTTGTAACTGTTCGCAGTACTATTTATCTCTCTGTGTTCTGGGAAAGATGAAAAGGCATTCTCTCAAGGCTTGTATCAGACTGTGGTTTAGACTGTGAACATTGCCCAGGTGGAGATGTGCAGGTTCAAGAAGATGACATGACCGTGTTTCCTCCCCTGCGCCACCCCACTGATAAATGCGAAGGTTGCCTGCAGCACTCCACATCCTTGCTCAGGAATGTTTGAGACTCTCCCTGGGGCAAAAATAAGGGTGTGTGTGTGTGTGTGTGTGTGTGTGTGTGTGTGTATATATATTTAATTTGACTGAATTGAATCAAATAGCTCTAAATAATGACCATAGCAGTTTGCATGCTCAGCATCAATGTATAAAATTTGTGTATGTCTGCTCTAGTCCTGCCAACACCCAGCATTGTCTATGTTTCTATTATTTCCAGTTTAACAGGTACAAAGTGATAAACATTCATGTCATTAATTACTAATGAGTATGGCTCTGCATATGCTTGTTACCCCTTCTGTCTCTAAACACTGTTTTGTCTCATTCAGGTTTTTACCTTTTCTTGTGCCATTATCACACATTCTTTCTGATGGGTTTGTTTTGCTTTCCAATGGTGTTAGCTTGCCTTCTTTTCTCCTCTTTTATAAGGTTGAATTCTCTTGTAAAAAAATTCTTCTATCAAGTTCTACCTCTAACCCCTCACTCTTCAGACCAAGCCAAGCAATAGATGGGATAATATTCATGTATCCAACCTCTTACTCATCATTTCCACAAGGCTAAATACTTAACATCTCAAATATACAGAGTTTAACACCATGCTCCTAATAGTTCCCATCGCTATCATAGTCAATAGTAAACGGCAGTTTCATCATCCTTCAGTTCCTAAGAAAAAACACTGTCAAGTTATGTTTGTCTTCCCTGTTTCTCTGACAGCATGCAGTTATCAGCAAGTCTCATTATTTATATGATCTATCAGGTATGGTGGTAGTTTGGTCACCATCATATCCAGCTCTTGTGACCCCATGGACTACAGCCCACCAGGCTCCTCTATCTGTGGAATTCTCCAGGCAAGAATACTGGAGTGAGTTGCCATGTCCTTCTCCAGGGGAACTTCCCAACCCAGCAATCTAACCCACATCTCCTGCATTGCAGGAGGACTTTTTAACCTCTGAGCCACCAGGGAAGCCCTTCTATCAGGTATATAGCCAGTTCTTCAAAACCCACTATGACCTTGTCCAGCTGGTCTCTTATATTTTAACTTTTTGTATGCCATCTGATACATACTGTCCCAATAACTTATTTAACTTCTTTTTGTTCTTTCTTCGTGTTATCACTTCTGATGCTACTGGTTAGTCATTAAGTCATGTCCATCTCTTTGTGATCCCGTGGACTATAGCCCCTTGGGCTTGTCTGTCCATGGAATTTCCCAGGAAAGAACACTGGAGTGGGTTGCCCTTTTCTTCTCCATAGATCTTCCTGACCCAGGGATCAAAACTGTCTCCTGCTCAGCAGGCAGATTCTTGACTACTGATCCACATGGGAAGCCCCATGTTATTGCTATATATACTAAACAGAAGATAATTCCTTATATTTAGTGGAAATTTTTTTTATATATTCCCTTTAAAATATGGAACAAGAGAAGGATATTTGCTATCACCATAACCATTCAGTATATCATTTGTGGTTTTGATAAGTATCCTAAGGGAAAAATAATCACTGCAAACATTGAAAGAAAGAAAAAGTTGCCATTTTTTTTATAGATGATATGACCACCACCTAATTAGGAAAAACAGCCAAATCCATATATCAATGAATAGCAGTAACAAAAGCAGTAACAAAAGCAGTAACTTTTCCTTTCAAAGGAAAGTTCTGCTGTAGATTTAAATTAGGGAGGTTTTCTTTTTATTATTGTGAAAGTTACTTCATCATGGAATTGGATGTTCACCAAGGGAATGATATAAATATAAAAGAAGTGCAAGACTGAGCCCTGAGCATTCAAACATTTAGAAGTAGAGAACATTAAAAAGAACTGTGAAAGGAATCTGAAAATAAGTGCTCAGAAAGTTAGGAGAGAACTCCTTGAATGCAGGCCCCCAAACAAGAATAAATACAGTCTTTCAAGGAAGAAATATTGATCAATGGTGTCACACATTACTACTGGATCAAAGAAAATGAAGACTGTGGATTGACATTGGATGACCTATTACATCACTGATGACCTTGAGAGGAGCCCTTTGGTTAATGGTGAGAGAAAAAACTAATTAAACTAATTATGACAAATAGAAGAATTCATAGAATATGAATATGTTCTTCATAGAATGAAGCTTTGCTGAGCTTCATTCATTTTTAAGATAAGATAAAAGGAAGTTTATTTAATTGCTAGTGAGAATAATGCAGGGAAGGAAACTTTTTATATGCAAGAGACAGTAAAGAGAAATACTGGAGATATGTCCTTGTTGCAGACTGGTTTCTCAGAGAAACAGATTCAGAAATAGCCGTATTTATTTTTATTGGGGAGTTTATTGGAGAATGCTCTCAGGATTAAGGCCTGAGTGAGGAAGAAAGGTGAGGACAGCAACTCTTCTGTACTAAAGACATTTATATTTACATAAATATAATTTGCCTATGTTATTTTTGTGAAATAGTAGCTTATTATTTTATCAGTTGAGTTCAGTTCCTGAGTCCATGACTCTTTGCGACTCCATGGACTGTAGCACCCCAAGCTTCCCTGTCCTTTACCAACTCCCAGAGCTTGCTCAAACTCATGTCCATCTAATCAGTGATGCCATCCAATTAATAAATAGTTAATGAATTAATTAAAATATCAAAATAAGAAAAACATGATAGAAAAGTTCAAGTAATTATATATTCTTATTAGAAGGATGTCTTTGATGTGATCTTGAATAAAAATAAAAATTTATGACTGTATAAACCCATTTTTTTAAATACAGCATAGAGTATAACTGCATACATACAATTCTGGCAATACATACTTTTTTGAATGATTAATATTAATGCAAAAGAGAAATATGAAAATAATGTGGGAGATATACAGAACAGAAAAGTTCCTACTGATACTTTCTGATTTGACATCAGTTAATCTTGGGTTGAGTAGGTATTTATAGAAGACAATCTCAGAGATTGTTTTTGTCATTTATTATGGGGTCATCCTCTCTCATTTGGCATATTCTTTGAGATTCATGCATGTTGCAGCATAATTGAATATGAAATCTTCTCTTCTACTGAGTAGTAACCCATTATATGGATATACCATGTGTATTGTTTATCCGTTAACTAGCTGATGGACATTTGGGTTGTTTCCAGTTTGGGGCTGTTATGATTACTGCTACTATGAACATTCACACACACATCTTTGTGAGAACATGCTTTCATCATCTTGGAAAGATCACAAAGAGAGCAGTCAACAAACCATATGTTAAATTCACATTTAACTGTTTGAGGAAGTGACAATCTCTTTTCCAAAATTTGGTATCTTTACATTCCCACCAGAAATATATGGATGCTTCCATTTCTCCTTATCAGTGTCAACACTTGTTATTGTCTATCTTTTTTTATTATATCCATTCCACTGGGTTTAAAGTGGAACCTCTTTGTGGCTTCAATTTTCATTTTCCTAATGACTGATATTTAGCATCTTCTCATGTACATATTAGGCTTCCCAGGTGGCACTAGTGGTAAAGAACCCACTTGCCAATGCAGGAGATGTAACAGACTTGTGTTCAGTTCCTGAGTCAGGAAGATCCCTTGGAGGAGGGCATGATGAACCACTCCAGGATTCTTCCCGGGAGAATCCCATGGAGAGAGGAGCCTGGTGGCCTATAGTCCATAGTCACAAAGAGTCAAACATAGCTGAAGTGACTTAGCACACATCATAGCACATGTACGTACAGGTCATTTAAATGTCTTATTTACTGATATGTCTGCACAAATGTTTTGCCAAATCTTTAACTGGGATTTTTGTCTTTCTTATCAAGTTGTAAGTGTTCTATATACATTATCAGTATGTCGTTATCAAATGTTGTTGCTGTTCAGTCACTCAGTCGTGACCAACTCTTTGGAACCCCATAGCCTGCAGCAAGGCAGGCTTCCCTGTCCTTCACTATCTCCTGGAGTTTGCTCAAACTCACGTCCATTGAGTTGACTGTGACCTCTATGACTGGCCTTGGAACTGTCATTGTGCCTATGGCTCTGCCATTTAGCTTTCTGATGTGCTACAAGAGCACATGTATTCGAGCTCATTCACTTCAGTTGTGCCAACTCTGTGCGACCCTATGGACTGCAGCCTGCCAGGCTCCTCTGTCCATGGGATCCTCCAGGCAAGAGCACCGGAGTGCCCTCCTCCAGGGGATCTTCCCTGCCCGTGGATTGGACCCACCACATCTCTTATGTCTCCTACATTGGCAGGGAGATTTTTACCACTGAAGTGAAAGTGGAAGTTGCTCAGCTGTGTCCAATTCTTTGCGACCCCATGGTATATACAGTCCATGGAATTCTCCAGGCCAGAATACTGGAGTGGGTAGCCTTTACCTTCTCCAGAGGATCTTCCTAACCCAGGGATCAAATCCAGGTCTCCTGCATTGCAGGCGGATTCTTTACCATCTGAGTCACAAGGGAAGCCCAAGAATACTGCAGTGGGTAGCCTATCCCTTCTCCAGTGGAATTTCCCAACCCAGAAACTGAACTGGAGTCTTCTGCATTGCAGGTGGACTCTTTACCAACTGAACTATTACCACTAGCACCACCTGAAAAGCATATCAAACATATCATCTCAAATATTTGCTTTCAAGCTGTTCCTAATCATTTCATTTTCTTAATAGTATCTTTTCCAGTAGACAGTTTTAATTTTGGGGTAGTACCATTTATCTTTTTTTTTTCCAAGAAATCTTTGCTACCCATGGTCACAAATATTTTATCTAATATTTTCTAGACATTTTATAGTTTTTGATCTTACACTTAGTGTTATATTTTAAGTTACCTTTTATGTATGGTCTGAGCTGAAGGTCTAAGTTTTCTTCTTTGTATGTGGATATCTAGTTGTCTCAACAATAATTGTAGGAAAAAAAACGAATCCCTTCTCCATCAGATTATTTTGACACTATTGTCAAAAATAAACATATCAAATTGTTTTAGAATTGTCAATTCTTTTCTTCTGATCTCCATGACTATCCTTATAGCAATACTATATCTTTCTACTATGGCTTCATAGTACGTTTTGAAATTGGGTAGTATACATCTTCCAACTTTGCTCTTATTTTTCAAAATAATTTTGATTACTCTAATTCACTTTGAATTACTATATACATTTTATAGGATTTCCCTTCCCTGGTAGCTCAGGTGGTAAAGAATCTGCCTGCAATGCAGGAGACCTGGGTTCGATCCCTGGGTCTGGAGGATCCCCTGTAGAAAAGAATGGCATCCCACTCCAGTATTCTTGCCTAGAGAATCCCACAGACAGAGGAATCTGGCTGGCTACAGTCCATGGGGTCACAGGAGTCTGACGTGACTTAGCAACTAAACAACCACCACCACCATAGATTTTAGGGTGAGCTTGATAATTTATACAAAAGTTCTGCTGAAATTTTCTTAAAGAATGTGTTGAATGGCAATAGATTTGAGAATTGCCATCTTGATGATAATGAGTCTCCCAATCAATGAAGATGATTTCTTCTCTAACCTTGCTTTATGCATTTATTAGTTTAGTGTGAGAGTGTGCTTGAGTGTGTGCATTCCTTTTAAATTTTCTAGCAAGAGCATGTCATACAAAAATAACGATTTCTCATTCCCTTGCAAACTAGATAACTGGATGTCTTATTTGGTCTTAAACACCCAGTAAAATTTCCAATTTACCACATTTCACTTTATCACTTGAACTGTCATGAGAGCATATCTTGTTCTCAAGTCCTAAAACTCCTATCACATTTGCCATACTGGGAATATTTTGTCATATGGGGAGCTGATGAAGTTATTGATAAAATGATAATAACCTGTCTGGATCCAGAAATCACATGTCAGATTTCAAGATAATATCTGTACCTGTATAAACATTAACAACTTATCAATTATGTACCATCTTAACCCAAACTCACAGCTTGTCTAAGACATTCAATTTATATAACATATTTGAAATTGACTTGTAAACTGCCAGGCACCTTGCAATTATACACTAACATCTATTTTTATTGATATACATATTATAGGCACCAAAATCTTGAGATTCACTAGACCAACATACACATTTTTAGTGTCACTGTGAGAGGACCTGGACTAGGCCTTCATCATCTCTCACATATATCATTGCAATGATTTTCTAAATTGTCTCCTTATTTATAGTTCTTCTATATGTGATTCTTCTTCACTGTGTATTCCAAATTATCTTTTAAAAAATTATACATGATCATATCACTTCCTTGATTAAAAATTCTATGAAAAAGTTATATATTTTGACCATCCCTTAATCATAGGCATTTATATAATTTCCAAAATGTTGCTGTCATGACCACTGCAAATTATATAGCAATGGAATTCTTAATTCAAGTCTGTTTTACACAAAGTCACTTCCTCTTCCAGAGTGTATAATAAAAGAGACTCACCAGATTATGTCACACATGGTTTCTAAAATTTAGAAATGCACAAATGTTTAAACTGTAGGAAATGTTTACAGTGTATATGTGTGTGTGTATGCACATGCGTGCATATGTGCGTGTCAGTTTAAAACTAGCAAGCCTGAAAAGATAGCCACCAAAATAATAAATATGATTATATCGGTGTAGGTGGTCAGGGATCCTGTCAGGTGATCAAAGGGAATTTAGCCTTGTCTAAAATATATTTACATTCCTAAATTTTGTCCCAGTTTATGGTTATATATATAGGCCTATGTAAGAATCTGTTCTGCTTGAAAATAATTTTTAAACAGATAATAAGATGTAAAAATGTGCCTTTAAGCATCCGTATTCTTAAAGGAAAGCAAAATCATTTATAACAAAATATTTGCTGCTATGATTATTTGAGGCATATTAGATTTGCCAACTTTGAGAAAAAAGAGAACTGACCAATCATAACTAAATGGTTGCCACCAGAAAATTTCCCCCCTCATTTTACTTTCTGAGAATATTTTTTATCGCAGCCTTTGTAAAGTGTTCAGGAGGCTGGTTATAACACTGACCAGTAACGGTTTGTCTGTTATTAAACTCTTTTTTAGTGGGTAATGTGTTTAATATTCATGAATCCTTCATTACACTGCACTGATTTAAAGTCACACCATTACTGATAAAAGATAGTGTTGAACTAAACTCAGATATAAACCAGTGCAAGTCTTTAATCTCAATATAAGTGACAAGAATTTCATTAAACCAACTGCCTAGTCTTTTTAGATAGTTGAAAGCAAATGTGAACCTAGTAAAGAAATGCATATTAATATTGTTCTGAAATAAAATGTAGTTCAATAACTAGAGTTATTAGGCTATTTATTTCAAGGAACAATATACATCTAGGAAATGAGAATTTTGTCCTCGAGTGTTTTCTTTCTGTACCAGTGCTTGGATACAGATTACTGCCAATTACACATGTAATGGAGTGCATTTGCAGTTATTACTGGGTTAAGATTTGTCTTACAGTTTGCAAATGACCAATTTCTCTTCAAAATTGTGTAGTAATTACTGTCAAAATTGAACATCAGCACAGCCTCTTAAACACATTGTATATATTTTTTCCTTTTCACAGAAAACAAATGATCTCTAAAATCAGCTATTGTCATGGCTAATGAACATGCTGTAAAGATCCCCTGAATTTCCCCCTGGACCAATTTCAGTAAGTCCAAAGCATAACATAATTTAAATATCTGAGTTATGATCAACCAGCATCACTTTATATGTAGAAGTCCTGTGAGGAAACAGTTAAGAACAGAAAATCAGTTCCTTCATGTCATTATTTCTCTCACTCTCACTCTCCATATTTTCTAAGTTATGAAATGTTGTCAGTAATTTTTCCCTTTCCCATCTTCCCTGAACCTGCTTTTAATGTCCTCATTCATCCCCTCACCTTTTCTTGCGTGAAGAAGCCTCTTAGTTTTTCTCTTTATACTTAGTCTTCCCTGACTGGTTACAAATATGCTTTAAATATCTTTTAATTACTTTTCCCAATAATTTGTGGATAGATTGTCAAATTAGAATCACAAGTCATGACACTTATTTATTCATCCAGTCAGTGTTTATTAAATATCCTTCCTGGATAATATTCTGTATAAATGCAAGTCATGTTTTATTGTTATATTTACACATTATGGCTAAGAGGTGGCCTTTGTAAAAGAAAGCATGCTTCATTGAGAGTAATATCTGAATTTGATCTTATCTTGATTGCCCCACTCTGAGCTCAAAATTCTTACTTCAGAGATCCAGAATCTTCATTAATGTGTGTGTTTATCGCCATGAAATATTTATGGCTGCTTATCACTGCATAGAGTCCTGTAGGTATTTGAAGTGCAACTTATGGTTCAGTTATGATAAAGGTGATTGCTCCGCCTTCCTTTCACTGCTTGAGTGTTGATGTCTTCAAGTATATCCATCTATTCCATGAAGCAGGGCCCAGTTCTGCCATGAATATCAGTAAAAAGTTAGAAAGAGGGGGTGGTTGGTCTTAATTTGTGCTTCAGCATCTTGAATTAATCTCTTTTTTGCAAGAAGCTTCTTAAATTATTGCTGTAGATTTACAGAACTACTGTGATGATAATATAGTCTTCAAATACCTTGTATCCAGCATCCTCTATTAACATCATTATATTAAAATGGTATTAGGATGGTACATTTAATTAGGATATTTTTAGCATTTCTTAGTTTTTTTGTGTCTGAATATTATAGACATATGCCCTTTGTTAGAAATGTATTTTACAATATTTCCTCCCAGTTTGTGACTTACTTTTCCTTTCTATTAAGGCTGTCTTTTACAGAGCAGAAGTTTAAATTTTAATAAAATTCAGCCTATCAATTTTTCCTTCACAGATTGTGTTGTTGGTATTGTTATCTATGACCTTATGAATGAACTGAAGATAATGTAGGTTTTTTTTTCCTGTTTTCTAAAGGATTTTCATATTTGTACAGTTTACATTTAAGTTTGTGATCTACTTTGAGTTAATGTTTGTGGAAGACACAATGTCTATGTCAAGTTCCCTTTGTTGTTTCTGTAAGTCAGTCCACTTGATCTAACACCACTTGGGAAGAATTGAAATCTTAACAATTCTGAGTTTTCTAGTTGATGAACACAGAATAGCTCTTGATATATTTAAATATTCTTTGATATTTTTCATCAGTATTTTACAGCTTTTTTTATACAGTTAACAGGCATATTTTATAACATTAATACTTAAGTATTTGTTTTTTTAAGGTGCTACTCTATATGATGCATTTTTTTTCAAATTCTAATTGTTTATTACTGGTATATAAGAAAGCAATTGATACTGCATATTAACTTTTTATTCTGTAACCTCTTCATCTTTTCCAAGAGCTTTTGTTGTTTATGCTTTTGGGTTTTCTATGTAGGCAATCATGTCATTTTCTAATAGGGATAGTTTTTTTTAATTTAATTTAAATTTTTAATTGAAGTATAGTTGATTTATAATGTTGTACCAATCTCTGTGGTACAGCAAAGTGACTCAGTTTTACACATATAGACATTCTCGTTTTTATACTCTTTGCCATTATGGTTATCACCGGCTATTGAATATAGTGCCCTGTAGGATCTTATTGCTTATCCAGTCCATATATAATGATTTACATCTTCTAATCCCAGTCTTCCAGTCCCCCATCCCTGACCTTGCCAACCACAAGTCTACTCTCTATGTCTGTGTGTCTGTTTGTTCATTTGTTTTGTAGATAAGTTCATTTGTGCCATATTTATATTCCATATATAAGTGATATTATATGGTATCTGTCTTTCTCTTTCTGACTTACTTCACTTAATATGATAATCTTGAGGTGCATCCATGTTTCTGCAAATGAGTTTATTTCATTCTTTTGTGTGGCTAAGTATTCCATTAAAACATATGTACCACATCTTCCTATCCATTCATCTGCTGATGGACATTTGAGTTGTTTCTATATTTTGGCCTTGTGAAAAGTGCTGCTATGAACATAGGGGTGCGTGTATCTTTTTGAATTATAGTTCTATCTGGGTATGTGCCTATTCGTGGGATTGCTAAATCATATGGATCAAGCTAAATTTCTGTTTTTAGGTTTCTGAGAAAACTCTACACTGTCTTCCATAGTGGCTGCACTAGCTCACATCCCTACCAACGGTGTAGGAGGGTTCCCTTTATTAAAAAGTCTACAAGAAGCAAATGCTGGAGAGAGTCTGAAGAAAATGGATAGTTTTTTTTCCCCCAATATTAAGCTTTTATTTCCTTTTTGTCCTATTGTACCAACAAAGATTCCAGCAGGAAATTTAGTTGGAATGAGGAGATTAGATATCATTGAATTGTTCCCGATCTAAGGGGGAAGCATTTATCTCCTCAAAATTACTTAAAAATTAGCTGTACTGTTGTTTTGTCTTGTTTTCAGGTGTTCTTTTAGCAAATTACAGAAGCTTGTCTCTTTTTATAGTTTGTGGAGAATTTTCATTATGAGTGGATTTTGTTTTCCTCAGATACTTTTTCTGTGTCTGTTCTACTATTATTAGACGGTATATTGGATACATTTCAATTAGATCAAGTCTGTTGGTAGTATTTTTCACGCCCTTACTGACTTTGTGCCTGCTTCATATGCTAATTTTGCATGTTGAGTAGCAGTGTATTAATAGGATAATTGGACCAGGAAATGGCAACCCACTCCAGTATACATGCCTGGAGAAATCCATGGACAGAGGAGCCTGGCTGGCTACAGTCCATGGGGTCACAAGGAGTCTAAAACAACAGAACACAATAGAATAAGAGTGTGTTTATCTGTTCTTCTTGTGTTTTATCAGTTTTTGCCTCATGTATTATGATCTTCTCTTGTTAAGTGCATACATATTTAGTATCGGTATAACTTCTTGCTGAATTGGCAGTCTTATCATTATGTGCTACCCCACTTATCTCTGATCATTTTCCTTATTTTAAAGTTCTACTTTTTCTGAAGTTATCATAGCTACTTCAGCCTTACTTTAACTGTTGTTAACATGTTAACTCTTTCTCCACTCCTTTATTTTTAACTGAATTAAAGGAATGCCCTTCTGGCCATCTCTGGGGCAAGATTCTGGTGATATCTTTTCTCTTGGAGAACAAGGCTTTGTTGTGGAATAGGTTGTGGTTCTACTTTAGGAAGATTACTCCTCCCCTTGACTTCCATGACTTCTATGAGTTTCGATAGTCGTAAAGGGGTCCTTCTTGGCTTTCTTAAATATGAGATCCTGGTGAGTCTCCTAGGGATAAAACATGTGAAAGTCTCGGACATTCCCTAAGATTGCAGACCTCTGGAATTATTTATTCTTAGGCTAATCTACATTCAGCCTCCAGCAACTTCATTTTTATTTACATAGTTTTTATAAATTTACATTTCCACCAGCTTGTGTTGAAGGAAAGCAGATCTTGGTTGTGAATTTTTCAGTGATAAATTAACCTAAAATCAGGTAAAATCCAGTAACATTGCTTATGCTCAGAATATATTTGAAAATGAATATTAAATTTCCACATTTTGACTCTACATCCCATCTCCTTCAATGGTGAGTTTATTCTGCCTTGCAAATAAATTTTAAGCTGTCATCCCCAAATCAATAAAATTATGAATAATATTATCATAACTGCAAATGTCCTAGGATTTATGAGCCTGAAGTATTTTGGAGTCACCATGCTTGACGAGAAATCTTAAGAGGCAACTTGACTGAATTATCAGCTGAGATAGCTGATAAAATATATTTTGGGATATGTCTGTAAAGGTGTTTCCAGAATAGATTGGCATTTGAATCAATAGTCTAAGGCGATCCACACTCCTTAATACGCCATACAATGCACAATTCAGTCTGTGTGAATTAAAGAAAGGAATCTTTTACTCTATGGAGAGAGGTTAATCTTTGTTGATAATTCTTATATTTTTACAAATATTTTAAAGGATAGCCTATAGGCAAAGATTTCTGTATTTTTGGTAGAACATACTGTTTGTCTTCTGTTCTTTTCCTTTTTGTCTTTTTCCTTTCCTTTTCCTTTTTGTCTTTAGCAAGAATAACAGTGTATATTGATGTATTTTATAGTATTGAGAGTGATATTACACATTACCACAGCATGGTTAAATCCATAAATATTTAGTAAATTATATTTTAAGTTAGTGCACTGCAGTGTTTAAAGATTATCGGGAACACCTATGTATCGCCATTATAGTTCTCAGTTCTAACATAATCATTTTAAAATAACATAAAGAATCTCATAAGCTATTTTTACATAAAACTAATGGCAAATCTTGGCTAATGCTCAAAAGAAAGTTCAGTTACAGAGACAATACACTTTAGTGAATATAAAACCAATATAAAACCAATATAAAACCAATATAAAACCAAATTAACTCAAAATCACTTTTTAAAACATCATCTGAACAGCATAAATAACATGCTCTTTTTATGAAAGCCAAAGTTTTAGACCTAGACTGTAATGCAGACTGTTCACAATTTTTTAAAAAGAGAAAAGCTGTTGTGTTTCTAATTGGAAAGACAAGGGAAGATGTGCAGTGTTACCTAGGGGTATTCTGCAGAAAGACATCTCCCCATGATTGACATTAATGGGAGTTTCACATGTGTGTTTGGGAAAGAAAATCTCCCTAATTAGTGTTTTCCTGCCATACATTTCATTTCTCATATGGTTTAGCTGATGAGCTGTATCAGCAATACAACTTTAGAAATGTTTACCAAAGAAAGAATAAATCATGAAAACATTTCTTCCTTTGAATTTAGAATCCAATATAATTTCATGCATAATTAGAGTTTAAATGGTTCCATTAAAACACATAGTACAAAAAATAAACATATACATTTCCCATCCCTTTGTTATAAGTCTTGGTACTTGAAATTATGCTCGTTGTAGAGCTAGAAATTAAAATAGATAAATAATGATTAATGAATAGAGACACAGTTCCATGAAGCATCTTAAAATTAAGTGCCTGTCAGTATATAATATGAAAGTATCTCAACTTATTCTATAGAATCATTTTGAAAAATGTTTTCAAAGTTTTACAGAACTGATAAATTTGAAATGCCTTATTCCTCAATTATAGGTTATTCTATTTATTGGTATAATTGCTATGTCTTAGGTGTATTTTCAGAAAAGAGACTGTAATGTTTTTGTTTAACGTTCTGAAGTCTCTGCAAAGTTTCACATTTCTACTTATATGAAAATTACTGAATACATCTGTCCTTAAAATAATCATTTGATGCTTTTTTTTTCCCCCATGTAAATCATCAAGACTTATCAGAGAGGTTTGAGTACTCTAGCACCTACAACTTTCAACTCTCATCTCCTGACCATATTATTTTTCTATCTTTCTGCTCTGTTATTTTCACCATGACTCTTTTTAACTTATGATATGCTCAATTTAATAGTTTCATGTATGACATGTCTGTTTTAGGCAGCATAATGGCCCCTAAAAATATTCACATCTTAATCCCAGAATCTGTAAATGTGTTATGTTACATGGCAAAGGGAATTAAGGTTAGAAATGAAATTGAGATTGCTAATCTCTTAAAATAAGGAGATTATCCTCAGGTTTCTGGGTGGACCCAAAATAATCACAAGAGTCCTTATAAGTCAAAAAGGGAGACAATAGTATCACTGTCTCAGAGATGCTAAATGAAAAATACCCAATTAGCTATTATATTCTTTGACTATAGAAGGGATCATAAACCAAAGAATGTGTACAACCTCCAGAAAAACAGAAAATAGATTCTCTGGTAGGGCCTCCAGAAGGAACTCAGCTGTGCCAACATTTTGATTTGAGCCCAGGGAGACCCATTTAGGACTTCTAACACCCTAAACTATAAAATGTCTAATCTGTATTGTTTTTAGCCATCAAGCTTGGCAGTTGTTACTATAACAACAGGAGACTGTCAAAAGTATAATTAATAATTCATTTAGATATGCTGACAGTAAAATAATGATAAAATCTTTCTTCTTCTCCTATTACTTTTCTCTCATTATTCCAGCTGTGTCTTCTTATACCGGATTGCAAGTTTTTGGTTTGTCTTTCTCCACTCCATACACACTTATATTCAATTATATATATTTTTAAAATCATTTTAGTTTGTCTGATTTTTGATTCTAAAGTTCATTCTTGATAGTCTGCTTATTAATTCATTCACCTAGACAGAGGCAATGGCCTTCTGAAAAATCCGCGTGACTTCTTTCTTTGCACCAAGATGTACTTCATATGTCCAACAGAGCTAAAGGGTCCTCTAAGGAAGATTTGATGTTTAATTAGCTGTTCTTACAAATGTTTGGTGAGTCACAGCAAATTACCTTTAAATCTAATAAAATTGCAGGATTTACCAAAATACACATACACATAACACCCCAAACATGTTTGAATTTGTTTAGAACTCAGCAACTTGGCTAGGCTATGATGTCAGTTTGTTTAAACCAACAGTATCAAACAACAGTCTAGATGTTGTTAGTTTAGATGTGATCAGCATTAGTAGATTTTTAATAAATCTGTTTACCTTCTATAATGTGAGTGAGACTTACCCAATCAACTGACACCCTTCAAAAGCAAGCACAAAGTCTCATGAAAAAGGAAGAAACCTGCCTTCAGATGGACTTCAGACTCACGACTGCAACAATAACTGTGCTAATAGTCTCCAGCATACCATCCTGTCCTAGATTTCAAACTTGCCAGCCCTAACAATCATGTGAACCAGTTTCTTAAAATCTGTCTATCTATCTTCCTATCTCCCTATCAATGTCTATCTGTCAGACAGGATTCTCCAAAGAAACAAAAATGATGGGATACACAAGAAAATACAAAAGACTAATTAGATTCTGACTTCAGGACCATAACCTGACAACAATGTAGACATCTAGGTATGTGATTACAGTAGCAGTGGAATGGAAACAGAGGAAAAGAGGACCATTATTAAGAAACATGAAACAGTAGACATTTAAAAAGCAATCATCACATATTATTCTATCTAGTCTTTCTAAATGTTTGGCATCCTGTGACACTCAGAGAATAGTTGGATCCATTAAGGATAGTTTATCTACAGGTGACAAAAAGGCAAAAAACTGTGACTTAAAGCACATCAATACATTGTTATCATCTCATAAGTCTGACATGACATTAAGCTGATAAGGGAGAGTGTCCAAAAAGCTCTCAAAAACCTTAGTTGTTTTTTTTTTAATCCTTTCCTGCCATCATTATTATGTTGGCTTTTTTGAATTCATGCTTATAGCTCTTTGGTCATGAAATAACCACCTCAGCTTCAAATGTTGTCAAAGAGTTAGGGAAACAGAAAAATGGAAAGGTCAGTCCTAGTATTATGTCCTTTTAATGGAAAAACATGGACATTCAAGAAGCCCAAAGTATCAAGTGAGGTCTCAGTTTGAATAAGGGTGGAATAATTTATATTAAACTAACCTTTCCACAGATAGAAAATATTTTAAGTAAACCAGGAAAAAAATAACCAGTTCTTTAGAGGCACTCGATTCTGATCAAATTAATTATTTTTTTAATGCAAATGTATTTAGCTCTTCAAAATAAGGCAGCACATCACACTTCAGAGTGCTTGAATCATGGGGCAGCTTGAAGTGAAGCAGAAGGGCACTACTCTATAATGTTAAGGAGGCAGAAAGTCTACAGGAGAAGAGAGAGCTGGTTTGACATCCTCATCCCTGGTTGGGTCATGGTCCAGTCTGGTCCAGTCTTGTCAGTCTGGTCCAGCGGTTGAGGAGTTTGGAGATGCAATTTGTTGCTTGATAACTTGACAAATTCTGTATATATTTTCACCAAGTTTAGTAGCCCTTTGGGAACTTGTCTCAAAAATAATTTTTTTTCCCCAAAATGTAATGATGACATACTCTACCTGGCAGCTAACAGGACAAATTTCTTTAGCATCAGTTCAGTTCAGTCAATCAGTTGTGTCCGACTCTTTGTGACCCCATGAATCACAGCAGCCAGGCCTCCCTGTCCATCACCAATTCCCAGAGTTTACTCAAACTCATGTCCATCGAGTTGGTGAGGCCATCCAGCCATCTCATCCTCTGTCATCCCTTTCTCCTGCCCAGAACTGATCTCCTTTAGGATGGACTGATTGGATCTCCTTGTAGTCCAAGGGACTCTCAAGAGTCTTCTCCAACACCACAGTTCAAAAGCATCAATTCTTCAACGCTCAGCTTTCTTCACAGTCCAACTCTCACATACATACATGACCACTGGAAAAAGCATAGCCTTGACCAGATGGACCTTTGTTGACAAAGTAATGTCTCTGCTTTTTAATATGCTATCTAGGTTGGTCATAACTTTTCTTTCAAGGAGTTAGCGTCTTTTAATTTCATGACTGCAATCACTATCTACAGTGATTTTGGAGGCCCAAAAAATAAAGTCTGACACTGTTTCCACTGTTTCCCCATCTATTTCCCATGAAGTGATGGGACCAGATGCCATGATCTTAGTTTTCTGAATGTTGAGCTTTAAGCCAACTTTCTCACTCTCCTTCTTCACTTTCATCAAGAGGTTTTTTAGTTCCTCTTCACTTTCTGCCATAAGGGTGGTGTCATCTGAATATCTGAGGTTATTGATATTTCTCCCGGCAATCTTGATTCCAGCTTGTGTTTCTTCCAGCCCAGCATTTCTCAAGATGTACTCTGCATATAAGTTAAATAAGCAGGGTGACAGTATGCAGCCTTGATGTACTCCTTTTCCTATTTGGAACCAATCTGTTGTTCCATGTCCAGTTCTAATTGTTGCTTCCTGATCTGCATATAGGTTTCTCAAGAGGCAGGTCAGGTGGTCTGGTATTCCCATCTCTTTCAGAATTTTCCACAGTTTCTTGTGATCCACACAGTCAAAGGCTTTGGCATAGTCAATAAAGCAGAAATAGATGTTTTTCTGGAACTCTCTTGCTTTTTTGATGATCCAGCAGATGTTGGCAATTTGATCTCTGTTTCCTCTGCATTTTCTAAAACCAGCTTGAACATCTGGAAGTTCTTGGTTCACGTATTGCTGAAGCCTGGCCTGGAGAATTTTGAGCATTACTTTACTAGCATGTGAGATGAGTCCAATTGTGTGGTAGTTTGAGCATTCTTTGGCATTGCCTTTCTTAGGGATTGGAATGAAAACTGACCTTTTTCAGTCCTGTGGTCACTGCTGAGTTTTCCAAATTTGCTGGCATATTGAGTGCAGCACTTTCACTGCATCATCTTTCAGGATTTGAAATAGCTCAACTGGAATTCCATCACCTCCACTAGCTTCGTTCATAGTGATGTTTTCCAAGGCCCACTTGACTTCACATTCCAGGATGTCTGGCTCTAGGTGAGTGATCACACCATTGTGATTATCTGAGTCGTGAAGATATTTTTTGTACAGTTCTTCTGGGTATTCTTGCCACCTCTTCTTAATATTTTCTGCTTCTGTTAGGTACATACCATTTCTTTATAATACCCTATAATAATTTTGATTTTGAATTGTGGTGCTGGGGAAAACTCTTGAGAGCCCCTTGTACAGTAGGGAGATCAAATCAGTCAGTCCTCAAGGAAATCAACCCTGAACACTCATTGGAAAGACTGATGCTGAAGCTGAAGCTCTAGTACTTTGGCCACCTGACGAGAACAGCTAACTCATTGGAAAAGACCCTGATGCTGAGAAAGATTGAAGGCAAAAGGAGAAGAGAGCGGCAGAGGACGAAATGGTTGGATAGCATCACCAACTCGGTGGACATAAACTTAGGTGAACTCTGGGAGATAGTGGGGGACAGGGAGGCCTGATATGCTACAGTCAGTCCATGGGATAATAATGAGTTGGACATGACTTAGTGACTGAACAACTACACAAATAATAATTTTAGTAGGATATATCTCAGTTGTCTTCTTTTAAAAAATTTTATTCCATATTTTTGTAATTAGCATAGATTTTTTGTTTATGAGAGGAGGTCCTAAAAAGGAGTAAGAATAAACATTTTTTTGAATCTTTCAGCACTGTTCATACAGAAATATCCCCTTTCCCCAGATGTCTGAAGTCTTCCATATTGACATAGTTGTCACTGGGAAATTATATTACCTCCAATTTGGATTTCTCTTAGTAACCAGTTATAGTTTGCATTTATATTTTAGATTTTATAGATTTTTCTATATTTCAGTTTTCTCAAGGAAATAAAGCTTACTTTTATTTTGAGATTAAGGAATGTCTTGACTCCACCTGAATTACAATAATGTTATTGGTGTTTATATGCAAGTTAAATTCAACATTCTAAATGAAATAAATTGGTATATGTAGGAATAGATATATAGTATAGCTATAACACAAGTATAGATAGATGTACATATACACAAAAACAAATACATTTATATTAACAGTATAAAACATATGCCATATATACAATATGATAGGATAGGATATGTGAAGGATCTGCTATATGTATGGAATTATCATTTTAAACTTCCCCATTTAGTTTGGAAACAATGAGTATAGATAGCATATTAAGCTATCTGAGCAAACCCATCAACAATGGAATTGTTTAGTTATTCACCTACCTTATGTAGGGAAGTGTACACTTGAATTCATTTTTTGGGAGGGAGAGTTTTTCAAAGAAGCTTCTAGAGATTGCATGATTTGGTCAGTGAGGAGAGGTATTGTTAGTCCCTTCACTTCTGTTTGTAACTACCAGTGGTCATTAAACTCCCAATTAATAATTTTTAAAAAGTGAACAGGAGACTTTTCAGATTCAAGATGTTTGAACATTTTCAAGAAGAAAAAGAAAACAACATAAAAACACAGAAAGATCATATGAATTCTGAGGAAAGTGTTATTAAAAATGAATAATCTTATAAGAGCCCAGAGGTGTAAGCTGTTTTCTGAATTCACACTGCCATGTGGATAGGCTGGGAAGTGTTTCTGGGTATAGAGTGTGGCTGATAACCTGGTCTCTGAATTAGTCATCCTGGCACTACTGATACACCTAGTGCGAATTGTTGCACAGTTTCAAGTTGAGAAATTTGCTTGAATTCATCCTTAAGAATGTAGTAATGGGAATCTAATGTTATTTGTCATAAACTCTTAAAACTGTCTCAAAATAGGGAGATAATTGCACTCTTCTACTTATGCTCTCAAAACCGTGGATGATCAAGTAGTGGACATAACACATGTCCACTACTGAGTGTACAAAAGAGAACGAAATGTGTTTAATTATATTTGACTATGGAGAAGTGTGTATATTGAAGCCTAGAAATGTACTAAGTTAACATTTAAAATCTCTCATTTTTGAAAACTGTAAGCAATCTCTAAAAGGAATATACCATAAATCTGAAAGATGAAGGTAACTACACATAGGTTTTGGAAATTACATCTATATTAGTGAACATTTTATAAAAGTTTTGAATTGATCATTGGTGAGACCTCCATTTATTTTTTTCCTTTTGACAGAAAAGTTGACTCAAAATCATGTGTTGGTTAAGATAACAAAGCACAAATGTCCAGGGAAAACAGATTTTATGTATTTTAGAAGTTAACTGAACACAGTTATGTCAGGAATAACTTAATTAAATTACCAGTCATGAATTTTCCAAGACATTATGAATCATAAATTTTCAATCACTTGTGCAAATCTGTAGTCAGTCACTGACATTTTTCTTTTTATTATATTTTTTTTTTTTGCATTGGTTATAATTGTAGGAGAAGGAAATGGCAACTCACTCCAGAATTCTTGCCTGGAGAATCTCATGGACAGAGGAGCCTGGCAGGCTACAGTCCATGGGGTCTCAAGAATTAGACACGACTGAGCAACTAAACCATCACCATAACTGTAGGAATGTGTATATAAATTTACTACCCATAGTAAGACAAGAAATGAGGCAATATATATGAAAGAAATATGTAATTAAATCCAAATTAGATAATTTATTTTACAAATACCACATAGACCTAATATTTTCAAAAATAAAATATTTTGATTAAGGATGAATAAAAATTCTTAAAAATGTTTTTATTATGTGGCTCACTTGTCCTAAGCTATAACTTTGCAGTAATTAAAATGACAATCACTTTGCTCAATGACTTAAAAACTCACCCTTGGTAAGTAAGGTTTGAAATTGTCTAAGGCCATTGTGTACAAGTTATTTTGCCATTATTTTCAGAGAACCAATTAAATATTTCTGGAAATAAGTTGTAAAACTGGTGTAATGAAATGATTGTTGTTATTGTTGTTTTGTTGCTTAGTTATGTCCAACTCCCTGCGACCCGTGGACCGTAGCCCGCCAGGATCCCCCTTCAGTGGAATTTTCCAAGAAGAAATGCTGGAGTGGGTTGCCATTTGCTTCTCCATGAAATGACTACTGCTTTGCAATTTGATAAAATCTTGAATGTCAGGGTTATCTCTTTTATGGAATTCAAAATCTGTTCAGAAACTCAATTTATGTTTTATGTCATATACAAAAAGAATTGTTTCCTGTCATTGTGTAAATAAATATCTCCTGAAATGGTGAATTTCCCTGACAACCTGAGAAAAATAAGATAATGATTTCAATATTAAAAACTGGCTAATTCTTCACCATTCATTTTTATTTTGTTTAGCATGTTTTTTCAAAATTCTACATACATAGTTATTGCTTCCACTTATTCTATCCAAATTTGAGCTCACTGGTGCCTCTGACAGTCACCTAACTGTTTTGAAACCAAAAGCATAAATTCAGGGATTACTGATATAAATGACAATCAGAAGTGTCTGGCAGTATTCTCTTGAAAAATGATACTTTTACTGCTGCTATATATTATTTATTATTTAAAAAACACTAAGGGCATAAATGCTAGTGGCAGATACTTTTGATTGGATGTCTCATATGTGATTCATTCATTCTGTGATTTTGAAAATATTGAAAACTATATTTTCCTCTCAAACCGAAGTTCCAAATATGAATTAAGTACATCTAATTCAAGCATGAATTCAATGCAGGCTGGAGATATTTGGAAGGTAGAAGTGGAGTTTCATCCTCTATTTTAGCTCTTCTTCAGTTCAGTCGCTCAATCCTGTCCATCTCTTTTCTACGCCATGGACTGCAGCATGCCAGGTGTCCTTGTCCATCACTAACTCCCAGAGCTTGCTCAAATTCATATCCATTGAGTCGGTGATGCCATCCAATCATCTCATCCTCTGTCATCCCCTTCTCCTCCTGCCTTCATTCTTTCCCAGCCTCAGGGTCTTTTCCAGTGAGTCAGTTGGCCAAAGTATTGAAGTTTCAACTACAGCATCAGTCCTTGCAATGAGTATTCAGGACTGATTTCCTTTAGGATTGACTGGTTGATCTCCTTGCAGTCCAAGAGACTCTCAAGAGTCTTTTCCAACACCACAGTTCAAAAGCATCAATTCTTCGGTGCTCAGCTTTCTTTATGGTCCAATTCTCACATCCATACATGGCTACTGGAAAAACCAAAGCTTTGACTAGACGGACCTTTGTTGGCAAAGTAATGTCTCTGCTTATTAAAATGCTCTCTAGGTTGGTCATAGCTTTTCTTCCAAGAAGCAGGCGTCTTTTAGTTTTATAGCTGCAGTCACCATCTGCAGTGATTTTGGAGCCCCCCAAAATAGTCTGTCACTGTTTCCATTGTTTGCCCATCTATTTGTCATGAAGTGATGGGACCAAATGCCATGATCTTAGTTTTCTGAATGTTGAGCTTTAAGCCAACTTTTTTACTCTCCTATTTCACTTTCATCAAGAGGATCTTTAGCTCTTCTTTGCCTTCTACCATAAGGGTGGTGTCATCTGCATATCTGAGGTTATTGATATTTCTCCTGCAATCTTGATTCCAGCTTGTGCTTTATCCAGCCCAACATTTCACATGATGTACCCTGAATATAAGTGAAATAAGTATGGTGATAATATACAGCCTTGACATATTCCTTTCCCAATTTGGAACCAGTATGTTGGTCCATGTCTGGTTCTACCTCTTAGATGTATGAACGCTTCCTGTGGAAGAATTCCAGTGTCATATCCTTTCTCCAGTTCCTTTCTCAAGAGACAGTTACTAATCCAGCATTTTAATGTGCCCAGTGGTTTTGGATGTCCATTCTCTATGAGTATGAGAAGTCACTGCGTTATGGCTTCCTGATGTTGACTTAATTCCAGTATAACCTGGGTGCAAGTTGTTCCCCCAGACGATTAGTTGTGAAGTAACCATTCCTAAGTAACCATTCAATCCATGTTAGCATTGGATCTTCAAGCCTTTAAAATAATTCTCTCAGTTCCTAAATCCCTCTATTAAAATATCTAGAGTGTTTTCTGTTTCTCATATGAATTCTACTAGTCAAATAATGAAAATGTGAGAATGACCAAACTATGAATAAAAGAAAATTGTGTGATATATAATTGAGTGATCAAGAAAATCAATTCAATCCAGTCTGAGAGTTCAGAAAGTGAAATATACATGGGGAAATGCCAGCACTACAGGGTATAAAACGGTCTAGAAGAGGGCACTCCTGAAATTAAGAAATTTATGATGCCCAGTGAAGTGGTTGTGCAGAAAACAACAATTAACATCATCAAAATAACAATAATAATGGTGATAATATTTAAAATCTGCTTAAGTGTATAGTGGGCAAAGGTACTAAAATAGTCTGATTTAGGAAATTGAATCTAGAATAAATTCTTTTGAACTAGTAAAATTTAAGAGAAGATGCATTTTATGCATACCCACAGTCAAGTCTATAGATCACTTCTCAGGCCACATTCAAAACACTCCTCTGATAAAAGAGGGATAATGTTTCCCTGAATTTGACAGGCAGGAAACATGAGCAGTCAGTTGACAAGTAATACTGTAGCACATAACCTAAGTTGGCCGTATCACTTAAGATGTATCAGTGAACACAAGCAGAGTGGTATGCTGGAAGGGGTCATGGAGGTGCTTCTGCATCAACTGTAGCTCATTTGGGTCATGACTGGTCATGAAAGGTCAGTAGCACTGACTGAAAAATGTCTCAATGGCTAGGTTGCAATGCAGTTATCATAGTATGTTGACACCTCTTTAGATGTTAGACTGTGTGTTGTGGTTGATGACCACGAGAATGTATAACAAATAATTCAAGAGTATTTTTCAAGTTGATTAGAACTTGCAGCTAATACCAAAAATCTTGTGGTTGAGTAGACATCAGATAAGAAATGTTGAGAGGTTAATTGGTATAGGTATATATGACTGGAAGAGTAAGACAGTTGCTATGGGAGGAGAGGTCTCCTGTCAGCTAGTGAAGGAATCGACTAACACCAGAATATGTTTGTGGAAAGAAGCTTAGAAGAAATTAAATCTAATACAACTTAGAAATGCTCAACAAATGGGTGTGATATTTATGTGTAACTGCGTGTATCCACATGTAGAAGGTTGTTAATAAATCTCTTAGGCTTCCTAGACAATTCTGAGCCAGTTTTCATAAAAGGATCATAATTTTTAATGCTGCTTCTGGGGGGTATAGCTCAGTGATAGAGCATCTGACCGCACAGTGTACAATGCTGTTTCTGATATGGATGATTTGACTTCTTTTTTAGAGAGGGAGTTCACATAAGATCTTCCAAGAAATTAAAAGTGAGAGAGAGGTCACAGCAACTAGGGTAAATCTAAAAGGAATAACCTATATTGGCAAGCTGTATAGAGAGCTATGTTGGTGTAACATTGTATTTATATTTATTTTCTTTATAGTTTTCTGATTTCCAATTGTTGTGATGTTCAGAAATTAAAAAGCATTTAACCTAAGGAATAGAAACCAACCCAAAATAATTATGATTTTATGATCAATAAGAAAACAAAAGATCAAATATAGATGATCCAAGGGTTGTTCAGTATATTTCTGCAAGCTTTTTCTTATCTCCAGAATTCTCACAATGTTGAGTTTTTTTTTTTTTCCTTTGATAGGATGACAACTGTTGTATTTTTAAGTGTCACAACTATATTCACAGCCAGGAGGGAGGAAAGCTAGCCAGGATAACAATAAACCTTTCTCCATGGCTCATTTTCTTTCATTATCTAAGAAACTATCTTCCAGAATCTCCCAGCAGACTTCTTATGCCTATACTGCCATATCATGGCCATGTGATCATCTATGTCAACAGAGAGCCTGGAAAATAAATGATCTGACATGTGACAATTTCTGTCATTTAGGCAAAGTGTGGCCAACTGTGTCTGCCATAGTGATCATGCATACATTGCTTTTTTAAGTAAAATTTCAAATATGTCAGACTATTGAAAGGTATAAAATTGATACAACACTTTGCATTAATAATGTAGCACTAGTGTATGCCCTTAGACACATACTTAGAAGGAAAAACAAAATATTACCCATGTATGTATAAGTCTGCCAACCACCCTATTTTCAGAGCCATATTCCTCCATCTTCATCATGGGTAAGCACTTACTTGAACTTGATGCTTATTAGTCCGATTCATTTACTGCTATTTTATCATGTACACAATAAGTACATATGTGCATATGTAAATATACCCTATATATATATTAAAATACAAACAAAGTACATGTGGATATGTCAAGAAATATAATAAAAGAGTAAGATACATTCCCTATACACTAGTTGGGCAAGAATTATAAAATTTGATAATACTAGTTCGATGAAGATATGCAGAAAAAAAAAAAAGCACCCATATCTTTCTGTTGTGAGTATAAGAGGGTGCAAATAGTTCAGAGAACAATTTGGCATTATCTATTAATTAAAGAGGGCTTCCCTAGTCGCTCAGTGGTAATGAATCTGCCTGCCAATGCAGGAGACCTGGGTTTGATCCCTGGGTGGGGAAGATGCCCTAGAGAAGGAAATGGCAACCCACTCTAGTACTCTTACCTGGGAAATCCCATGGATAGAGGATCCTGGCAGGCTACAGTCCCTAGGGTTGCAGAGAGTCAGATACAACTGAGCAACTAAAAACAACAACAACAGTTAATTAAAGATGCGCATAATTTAAAGCCTGTGATTCTAGTTCTGTGAATACACACTGTGCTGTGCTTAGTCGCTCAGTCTTGTCCAACTCTTTGCAACCCCATGGACTGAAGCCCGCCAGGCTCCTCTGTCCATGTGGATTCTCCAGGCAAGAATACTGGAATGGATTGCCATGCCCGTCTCCAGGATTCTTCCAATCCAGGGATTGAACCCAGGTCTCCCGCATTACAGGCAGATTCTTTACCATCTGAGCCAGCAGGAAGCCCATGAATACTGGAGTGGTTGGCTTATCCCTTCTCCAGGAGATCTTCCCAGTCCAGGAATCAAACCGGAGTCTCCTGCATTGCAGACAGAGTCATTACCAGCTGAGCTACCAGGGAAGCCCCGTGAGTAGACACTAGAAAAGCTTTACACATGACCACCAGGAGGAAAGAACAGTAGGAATCTTTACAACATTGTTTATAGTAGAACAATTTGGAAATAATCGTCATTCTTTCAAGTAGAGAACTGATAAATAATGCATATCATTTCACCACTCTGAAAGTGAATGAAGCAGGTATCATATTTGTACATGAATCTCACAGATATAATATTGAGCACAAAAGCAATTGTCAAAGAATTTAATATAATACATTTTATAAACTTTCGGTTCAGTTCAGTTCAGTTGCTCAGTCATGTCCAACTCTTTGCGATCCCATGAATCACAGCACGCCAGGCCTCCCTGTCCATCACCAGCTCCCGGAGTTTACTCAAAATCATGTCCATCGAGTCGGTGATGCCATCCAGCCATCTCATCTTCTGTTGTCCCCTTCTCCTCCTGCCCCCAATCCCTCTCAGAATCAGGGTTTTTTTCCAATGAGTCTACTCTTCCCATGAGGTGGCCAAAGTATTGGAGTTTCAGCTTCACCATCAGTCCTTCCAATGAACACCCAGGACTGATCTCCTTTAGGATGGACTGGTTGGATCTCCTTGCAGTCCAAGGGACTCTCAAGAGTCTTCTCCAACACCACAGTTCAAAAGCATCAATTTTTCGGTGCTCAGCTTTCCTCACAGTCCAACTCTCACATTCATACATGGCCACTGGAAAAACCATAGCCTTGACCAGACAGACCTTTGTTGGCAAAGTAATGTCTCTGCTTTTTAATATGCTAAGTTGGTCATAACTTTCCTTCCAAGGAGTAAGCGTCTTTTAATTTGATGGCTGCAATCACCATCTGCAGTGATTTTGGAGCCCCAAAAATAAAGTCATCCACTGTCTCCCCATCTATTTCCCATGAAATGATGGGACCAGATGCCATGATCTTAAGTACATGGAGAGTAATATCATGTATTACTTTCACAGAGAATAAAGAATAGAAGAGGAGACATTATCTCAAATATGTTGGAAAATAAGAGAGTCATGATTGGGTATACAGGACAAAAGCATTTTTCACTAGAAGAGATAGTAGGAAAAAGATAGAAGACATTAAAGGAGGAATATTATTCCTCAGTTCAGTTCAGTGCAGTTGCTCAGTTGCATCTGACTCTTTGTGACCCCATGGACTGCAGCACCCCAGCCATCCCTGTCCATCACCAACTTCTGGAGCTTGCTAAAACTCATGTCCATAGAGTCGGTGATGCCATCTAACCATCTCATCCTCTGTTGTCCCCTTCTCCTCCTGCCTTCAATCTTTCCCAGCCTCAGAATCTTTTCCAGTGACTCAGTCCTTCACATCAGGTGGCCAAAGTATTTGAGTTTCAGCTTCAGCATCAGTTATTTCAATGAATATTCAGGACTTTATGGACTGGTTGGATCTCCTTGAAATCCAAGGGATTTTCAAGAGTCCTCTCCAACACCACAGTTCAAAAGCATCAATTCTTCAGCACTCAGCTTTCTTTTTAGTCCAACACTCACATCCATACATGACCACTGGAAAAACCAAAGCTTTGACTAGACGGACCTTTGTTGGCAAAGTAATGTCTCCGCTTTTTAATATGCTGTCTAGGTTGGTCATAGCTTTTCTTCCAAGGAATATGTGTCTTTTAATTTCATGGCTGCAATCACCATCTGCAGTGATTTTGGAGCACAAAAATATAAAGCCTCTCACTGTTTCCACATCTATTTGCCATGAACTGATGGGGCTGGATGCCATGATCATAGTTTTCTGAATGTTGAGCTTTAAGCCAACTTTTTCACTTTCCTCTCACACTTTCATCAAAAGGTTCTTTAGTTCTTTTTTTCTTTCTGCCATAAGGGCATATTATCCCTTGGGAATCACTTGTAGTTTATTCTAATAATCTCCAGCACTCCAAATGTGGACATGTGATATAAATACATGTTAAATAAGCAAATCCTATAAATCAGCACAAAAAGAGGACACACACACAACCCTGTAAGGTTATATTAGTTTACTAATTCCATTTAATCAAAACTATCAGAAGCAATCATGTCTCCTGAGAGCAAGAGGAAATGAAGTGTATTTTGTGAGTCATTATAAAAGGGTAAATTACTTAAATTGTATTGTATTTTAATCCAAGCTATCTTTGTCCTTCTTTCAATTATCTATCACTTTGTAACAAACCACTTCATAATGTAGGGGTTCAAAATAAGAATGATTTTTTTTTTTTTAATGATCCATTCATTTGATCTATTATTGGCTCTTCCACTTTACTCTGTATTATCATAGACACAGAGAGGGATGCCATGGCATCCTGGTACTCCTGGCAGCTGACCAGGAAGTCAGCTGGGGCTGCCTGTCATTTTCTCCAGGGTTTCTTCGTACAGGTCTCTCCTTGTGACTTTGTGTTGTTCCTCAGAGCATCCTAGATGATTTCCAATAAGTATTCCGAGTGCTGAATGTAGATTCATGGATCCCATAATGCCTGACTTTGGAAGTTAAACAGCATCACGTCTTCATTTATGAGTCAAAATGAGTCACAGAGGCAACTCAGATTCAAGAGGAGGGAAAATAGATACCACAACTCTGTGAGAAGAGTGGCAAAGAACTAGATTTGTAACCATCTTTATTTCACCAGAGTCTGCTCTCAGTGGCTAATTATTTATATTTCACTCACATGCCATATACATTTGTTTCTTTCCAAGATCCTTCCAAATGTCAATTCATGAAGGCACTAGGATGAGGCCTGAGTTCTTGGAGCTTATCACCGCAATCATATACAAGTGCAAATGAGGTTGTTTGGGCTTATTTCCATGGATCTAGCAACCTGTGAATTTAAAAGGCCTTGTGTCTTTTCCCCACACATCAAACACAATAGTGAAATATGCATAGGATAACCACAATATAGACTCCTGTTCAAAAAAGGAGAAGAGTAAGAGCTAGAAAGATGGCACTGGTGCATAATTTTTTCCCTAATCATAAGACTTTTTAACCAGAGGCAGAAATTGTTTCCTGATTAGGTATTGATTCATATCCCTGACAATGACTGTCTGTGACTTTCGGTTCTATCCTCTGGGCTCTTAGTTCTGTCCTCTGACCCACTCTCCTTTTATATAGAAAATGCCCCATATTTGTCAGTCTGTTTCTTGTCCATTAAAATTTGAAGCCAGAAGACCTATTTTCACTTTTCACTGCTATCTTTCTCTACTGAAGATGTTACCAGCTCCTCTAAAAACTGTGTAGGCTTCCTGTATATCAATTTTTGAATCCACTCAGTTACAGAAACATCGCACACACAAATATCTGTGAATTAAATGTTTCTTTACCATAGTCTAAGAGTTAAGAACTGGGAGACAATACCATTTAGATTCATAGAAGTTTGTTCCTTTGACTGTTGTCTCTGTAAGTCTGTGAAACACATACACCCTTAAGAACTTTGGAAGCTCATCAATACAGTAAAGAAGTTCTAGAATGTACCATCACAATAAATATATCTGAACATGTCATGAAGGGTTGTATAGCCCACATTTGACTTTATTTTGAACTTGAGTATTCCTTTTACTGGCAGAACTCTGTATTTTATACTTTTCTCGAGGCAACTGTGACTCAGCTGGTAAAGAATCTGCCTGCAATGTGGGAGACCTGGGTTTGATCCCTGCGTTAGGAAGATCCCCTGAAGAAGGGGATGGCTACCCACCCCAGTATTCTGACCTGGAGAATTTACAGAGTCAGACACGACTAAGCGACTTTCACTTTCACTTTTGAGGCAATTTCTTACTTGGAGAATGTCTTGTCAGATGGAAAACCTGAGACTAGGGGAGCGTCCATCTGAGTGGATGGTGGTAGCCCTGAAGCGTGCTATGGAGGAGTCCAGTGAGCCCCAGTTGGATGCTAAGTCCAAGGTCACCAACCAGCTCATAAATTTTCAGTGGAAGCTGGGTATGGCTGTCAGCTCTGACAGTTGCAGATCTCTTAAGTATCCTTATGTTGCAGTGATGCTCAAAGTGGCAGATCATTCAGGCCAAGTAAAGAACAAGTCCTTTGAAATGACGATCCCACAGTTTCAGAATTTCTACAGACAATTCAAGGAAATTGCTGCAATTATTGAAACTGTGTGAAAACTGATTCTAAACTGAAAATAATCTAAAATCACGGACTTCACTTTCTGCAACAAAGCTGCTTAAGGATCGAACGATATTTATTGAACGAAAATTATATTTTTGGTTTTCCACTTTTTAAAATAATAGTTAAAAAAAAAAAAATCAGACAAACAGTAATTACAAAGTGCTGATCGATGCACAGCTTTGTGAATGTACCAAGAACCACTGATTTGGATAGTTTAAAGGGTAAATTCTATAGTATGTGAATTATATCTTAGTAAAAAAATAAAACAGTTGAATAAAAAAAACACCTGAGGATAAAAAAATAGTTTTATTTTCAAACTATATTATCTCAGGATGGAAAAATTTTCTGCAGATTTTTTGTGAAACTTAACATTTCCTTCTTTAGGTCATTCTTCTTTACGTATGCTTTACAAAAGGCGGCTAACATAAGTCAAATGACAGCTTTCAACTTTTGGTCTGGAAATTCTGTTAGATTCAAAAGTTCAGTAGGTAATTTTTAGATCTTATTTTCTTTTCTGTCAGTACATAACTCAGTTCCTATTTTATCAAGCCTCTAATAGCAATTTCCTTACTACCTTTTCAGCTTTCTTCTTGCTCGTTGGACTTCTAACACCCATACACAAAGTCAGTATTTTTGTTCTGTTGTCATCTTATGCCCAGCTGCCAATTTCTGCCCTTTCAGTAACAATACTCCTTCTCCCCCACTTATCTTCTTAAAGAAACAAGTTTTTTATTTCTTTATAATTCTATAGTAAACATGTGTTTTGCTACTTCACTTGGTGTTGACTGGGTTGCAAGGATGGATGGGAGTTCCAAACTGACCTCTCTAAGAAGGATGCAAGTTAGCAGGGAGAAGTGAACCCTCCTACACTGTTGTGGGAATGTAAATTGGTACATCCACTATGAAGAAAAGTATGATATTCATTAAAAAACTAAAAATAGAGCTACCATATGACCCTGCAACCCACTCCTGGGCATATATGCAGAAAAAAGCATGATCCAAAAGGATGCATTCTACCCAGTGTTCACTGAAGCACTGCTTACAGCAGCCAAGACATGGAAGCAGCCTAACTGTCCATCCACAGAGGAAAGATAAAGAAGCTGAGGTACATATATACAATGGAATATTACTCAGTCATTAAAAATAATGAAATAATGCCATGGCAGCAACATGGATGGACCTAGAGATTGTCACACTGAGTGAAATAAGTCAGACAAAGAGAAATGCCATATGTCATCCCTTATATATGGGATCTAAAAAGAAATGATACAAATAAACTTACTTACAGAACAAAAAGAGACTCACAGACTTAGAGAATGAAATTATGGTTGCCCTGGGTTGAAGGCTGGGGGAAGAGATAGTTGGGGAGTTTGGGATGGTCATGTACGAGCAGCTAGATTTAAAATGGATAACCAAGAAAGACCTACTGTACAGCACATGGAACTCTGCTCAATATTATATGGCAGCCCGGATGGGAGGGGATTTCTTTTTTGTTTTTTTTTTTTTTGAGGGGATGGGAAATGGATACATGTATATGCATGGCTGAGTTCCTTCACTGTTCATCTGAAACTATATCCCAATACAAAATAAAAAATTGAAAGATTAAGAAAAGAAGAAGAAAGATGGAAGTCTGGAGTGCAGCTGGGACTATTGGGAGGGTATTTCAGCTCTGCTCAGGCAGTCCTCTCCATATGGGTGCTTGAGCTGCATCATACCATGGTGGCTACGTTTCAAGAATAAGTTACTCATGCAGTGAAAACTTAAGCTGTAAATCTCTTAAATCTCTTAAAAAGTGTGAATTCTGCCACATTTACTTGTCCAACAAATCTCAGGGCAACTTCAAGTAGAGAGGAGATAGATGTCATCTTTGAATAGAAGGAGTGGCAAAGTATTTGGATAAATTTTAATTCACCTAAGGTGAATCTGACTGCAAGGTCGGGGACTTTCTAAATCAGAACAGACAAAAGAAAAAAAGTTTTAAAAAACTTACTGTTATGACACAAGCCTTTTACATCAATACTTAATTATTTCATCTTAATTCTGGATTGTGTGTGTGCATACATGCTCAGTCACTTCAATGTGTCTAACTCTTTGTGACCCCATGGACTGCAGCCTGCCAGGCTCCTCTGTCCATGAGATTCTCCAGGCAAGAATACTGAAGTGGGTTGCCATGCCGTCCTCCAGGAGATCTTCCCAACACAGGCAATTAATCCACGTCTCCTGAGTCTCATGCATTGCAGGCAGATTCTTTACCGCTGAGCCACCAGGGAAGCCCTAATTCTGGGTTCATTTACACTAAAACACACGAGCTTATTGTGTAAGATTTTTTATTAATATTGCTTATACTTATCTTTAAACCAAATTAAGTTTTCCTGTTTCACCAAGACTGAAAAAGCTGTGTCATAGTTCACATTTTTCTAAATGGTTCTAAATGGTTCACACATCAAGTCATCTGTCAAACTACATATTTCCCCTCATAATCTCCAGGGAAAACACTGGTGTTTTCTATTTTTTTTTTTCTTTTTTACTTTTACAACCATTCTGTACCTACTCTCATATGGGAAAGTATTTACAATCTAAGTTTTCTCCATTGCTGTGTTTGTGCCTGGCAAAAATATGAAAAGATGAACCCTCTTGGGCCATAATATGAATGCTTCTAAACCACATATTTAATATTGCATGGAGAAATTTTTTATTCACACTTTATCCAAATAAGCAAGATATACATCAACAAAATCTCTTCACACTGGAATTAATCCTCTGTGCTTATTCTTCTCATCAGAAATGTCTCCTTCTCATTGTTTCATCAGGATCAGTGTTCTTAATAGAAAGAGATAAACTGATTCATTTCCTCCTCAATCCAGTTCATGAGTAATGAGGAAGCTGATTGTTGCTGTTCAACTTCTATTCCTTTCTTGAGATGATACAGTTAGTAATGAAAAATATAAATTTCCTGTGTGTTCACATCTCATTGATCAGTTATTCCATTTGTTATGTTTGTGTTATGTAATGTTTGCAATTCAAATATGCATTTTTCATCAGTTTTCCTTTGCTCAGTTCTAAAAGGATGATCATAATAGCAACACAGTTTAGAAAATTCCATTTTTACTATGGAATTAATATCTCTTTACCCAATATCAGGAACCTGTGGTAACTAGTAAAATTAGAATGGAAAGGGGAAACACTTTGGGATCTTTGTATATAGTGGGGGCATTAGCAGTCCTGGAAAACCTAAGAAAAGACTAAAGATGAAACAGAGAATCATAGTCACACATCAATTAGAAAACAGAGGTTGGAACAGTCAAAGACAAGGATAAGTATTCTTTTAATTCTCTTAATCTTTAATTCTCTTTAATTCTCTTAATCTTTTTCCATGTGATGAATCTATCCATGCTGAGTCACATTTGGACTGTCAGCTTCTCCTCAGGAATATGTTTCTGCTTGATTCACAGAAATATCCTAAACATCCAGTATAGTGTTTGAAACTTTGCTGGGATGTGATAACCCTTTATTTAATCAATTAGTTAATTAAGCATTATAACAAATCTGTGCAGTTTACAGAGCTTCCCTTGTGGCTCTGCTGGTAAAGAACCCACCTGAAATGTGGAAGACCTGGGTTTGATCCCTGGGTTAGGAAGATCCCCTGGAGAAGGGAAAGGCTACCCACTCCAGCATTCTGGCCTGGAAAATTCCATGGAAATCCGTGGGGTCACAAAGAGTTGGACACAACTGATTGAATGTTTCACATGGTGCCTAGACCACAGAAGATCAATGTCTTTGATATTTCATAGTCTAAAAGACTTAAAAACAGGTCATATTGATTTATATGGCTATTACTGCCCTAATGTATGAGAGGTTTTCAATGCAGGCCACTCTCTAAGCAACAGGACTATTCTTTGAGTTACTTTCTTCATCCCTAATGGTACCATCCTTATAGGGTGGTATGTATGGTGCTCTGAGTTAGGAGATTTCTGCTAGGAGGGAAACGGAGCATGGCAAAATCCAACAGTGATATTGCCCAGATAACGGTAAAACGTAAGAAATATTTAACTCCCCACATGTTTGCATGGGAGATAAACCTCACACCAAACAAAATAATTTTGGTCAATCTTGCAAATACCTGTCAAGATAAAACAAATTTTAAGACAAGATCAAAATCTCTCAAAAGTCTTCCACTCAACATTTCAATTCATCAGAGACCTACAATCTAAGTTTCCTTTTGAGACTGTCAGCAGTATTGTATCTGATGGACTTAATTACTCTGGAAGCGTGGGTCGTACCACACTGAATGTAGGGGTGACAAAAATGCTTGGTTATTAAAACTATAATGGCAGAATTGTATTCCACATGCAGAAACGTAAAATATTACTATTTATAAGCAAATATATTTTTAGCAGTTTGAGATTTATTTTCCAGTTGAATTAAATGCTCTTTATCTCTTTTAGATAATAACTTTTGGAAGGAGTTATAGAGGTGAAAACCTTTCTCTTATACAGCTATTCAATTAGACTCTTCTATATTGGAAACTCTTAATAAAGGGAAATTCAGGTTCCATGATACACCTTTTTCCTTTGTTAAAATTGTGAATTACAAAATGAATAAAATTACAATCTCCCTTTTTTCCACTTGTATTCATTATGCAAAGTTACTATTTTTTCTCACATGCCAATCAAGTAAATGCAGTAGAATCACCTTTAGGGAAATGAAAGATCCAATAGCATGATTTTCAAAAGAAGTTTTGAAGAGCTAACTTTTAAAATTGTAGAATATTTTGCTTTAAGCCAGGGGTTGGCAAACTCTGGTCTGTGGATCAAATCTGCTCCCACCCACTTCCAATCCTGTTGGTTTGGGTGGTCCAAATTTTGGTTAAAAAATTTGTTTTATGGTTAATAAGCACATAGTATCTCAAATTTGCCTCTTGGCCTAGTAAGACTTTAGTATTATTTTCTTGCTCTTTATAGATAAATGCTGCCCATATTTCTGCTATATATATTCTATATATTATCAACCTAGTATTTAAGGATATCTCCATAACTAAATTCAATCTCTTCTTTTTCAAGTGATAGCAAGAGAGCTTCACCATCTAATTTTTTTACAATTGCAGAACAATCTCATTTTGAAATTTTATATCAGTGCAATAATAATAACAATACCAGTATATTATGTTCATAAAAGAACTTCATACATATTATAACACTGACAAAATCCATTCATTAAATCTCCATAAACCTGTTTTACAGGTGAAAAGGAAATTGCTTTCAAAGAGGTTAAGTGATTGGCCCAGGGTTATAAGTCTTATAATTATGAGGGCTTTTCCTGCAACATTCTTTTTACATGGATTCATGGTGCCTCTTCAAATTAATCTGAACTCTTCGGTCATTTAATTATGCAAGAAAAATAATCATAAACTAGCTATGCATATAATATGAAGGTAAAAGATAATGAATATAATGCAATTAGCAGTGTTTTGTTGCAGTTAATGAAAATAAATCATAACAATCAGGTCACCAGGTAAACACCTTAGTAAAATGAGCAAAGAGAATTAAAATAGATTAATGGTTTAATTAAGTAACCTAAAAGTTACTCAGTTCTACCAATGAGAACAGAATGCTTAAATCAGTTACTTGTATTCATTAGATCTTTGACAAATTTTAACAATGTAATTTTTTCAACCATCTATCCAGTTACTAATGACCTTTTTGTTAAATTTCAATTTCATTAAGCAATTCCAAATCAAATTAACAACTGATTTGTATTTCAATAATAAGTACTTGCCTTACATGTTGTTATTACAATTACATACCCATAAATTTAGAAAATTTACATTAAATTTCCTAGGGAAATCAGAAGGTTTATCATAAGTCATAAAGGAAAGCATCATGTGGAAGTGAACTTGGGATATTAAAGCTCACTGTTGTGAAAGGCCAGGGAATAATTAAAATATAAATGATACATATATTTCATTGGAGTAATATTTTAAGATTTCATTACAGCATAGCACCATATTTAATTTTTAAAATATTAACTTTATGCTTATTTTTTTTTTACATAGAATGACCTGCTATAAAGTCATTACTGAGAGTTCTTGATTTTATTTGATGCTTAAATACAGTGTTTGAAAGTGATATTTTTCAGAAAACAGAAGTTTGGTTATAATTTCTGAGTCTTAAATATCTGATTGGCTTTTCCAATTTTCTTTGGAAATGAATAAGATGGTAGGAAACTATTAGATCACAAAAATTTTCTTCAATTTTATTTAATATTTTATAGAAGTCTGGGCATTCAGGATTTTTTTTTAATTTCAAAAAAAAAAAATTATGTTGACCACCCCAACCTAATTTGCTGAGAAAAGTACATTCCATTTTATGTTTCAGGTACTTTTTAAGCATCTCTTTTGGTTATGGCTTTTCCAGGTTTCTCTATTACATATCAATCATCTTAAGTCTAATTTTTTAATCCTTTTTTCTTCTGCTTTCTAGAAGAAACTTGTAAGATTATCTTTCACATTGCTGATTACATTTTCTTCATTGTCACTTCTTTTCTACATTAAATGCCTTTTATAATTTTAAAATTTTAAATGTATTTTAAATTTGTATCAGATTTCCACTTCTTAATACCATCATATTTTGTCTCATCCAGTTCCATTTTCATCAGCAGCCGTTTATTTCCTGTTTCACATTTTTGTAATTTTTTGTTGAGGACAAATAGTAAATGCCTTAAAATAACATTTCTATGTCCTTTCTTTCAAAGCATCAGCAAAATTCCAAACCTCTGAATTTTATATGAAGTGGGGAGCAATCCTACTACAAGATCCATTAATAATTCCTTCCTCTTTTTCTCTTTAATTATTTTGAGCAGGGAACACTATATCCAGAGCCAGTGATAAATTCAGGGCCTGAAAATCTCCTTGTTTCTCTTCTCTGATCACACATTTTTCTCCTTGGATGTTTCTTTTGGGTCTTATGATGGTAAGCAAATTAATATCAACAGCCCTCAATTAGCCTACTATGGTATCCAACAGTAGCTATTTATATGACTCAGGAGGAAGTAAAAGGAATATTTTTCTGATGCTGCTTCTTTGTATCAAGAGTGATTGAGGACTTCTGATTTAAAGCAATGGCCCAAAGCATAACACAAAATTTGCAACTTCTAGACTATAAAAGTTTTAATATATTTTTCTACCTCTGTCTCTTGTTATTAATACTAGTGAATTCACATCCCAAGTTTTCAGTCTGCCACCACTTCATCATATACAACTGGTAATGTTTAGAATCACATGGATTTTATATACTTTCATCAATGTGTGATAAGGATAGAGTCTTGGGAATGAGGAGTTATGCAGCTCTGACCCTCTGAGACTATGTCCAATGCTGTATGAATAACTTAGACTTTATATCTAAGCATTCAATCTCACAAACAGTTCAGTCTATACCTCAAGATTCAAGTGCACATTCTAACTAATAATTCATCGACAAAGGATAAGGATCCATATTCCAGTTCTACAACAATCTCAGGGCCTTTGTTTTAAAGACTTAGGGTCAAGAACAAAGGTACCCCCTTCCCAGACTTGTAACATTTAAAGGTACACAGTACCTTGAGTGTAACAAGAAAAGCAAAATCAACAACAGTAATGCTAGCAAAAACTTAAGGAATTTGGAGACCATGAGCGTTGGTTATAGACTTTGCTTATTAGTGAAAAGGAATTCAATTAAGATAAGTTTAAGACAAAGAAAATATATTCACTCACAACTCAAAAGTCCAGGAATAAAGCTGGGTTAATGCCTAGCTTTATCTAAAGATTCAGATATTTCACCCAAATGGGAAGTCTTTTAATTATGACATTTGCTTCATTTTGAACCACATGTGCCTGAGGTTTCAACAGCTTTGCCTCTACGTTCTCCCAAACTCGAGCACAGTGAAGAACGTTTCTCCTCCATATTTTCTGCAAAACTCCTAGGATTCAGTCTGACCATACAAACTTGAGCCATGTGCCATTAATGAAACAGTCACCGGGGCTGGGGATATTTGATACACTGGTTGGCAGAATTTGTTTGTAAATCTCTCTCGTAAACCTGTTCTACAGCTCATGTCTGTAGCACCATGGTTTACGTGAAGTAGAAATCAATACATAGCCTTCATTTTCTCTTTATTGGTAGACTGAGATAATAGTGTATTTAATAAATTTCATTTGTTGCTATTGCACAGTCACTCAATCGCATCTGATTCTTTGCAACCCCATGGACTGCAGCACGCCAGGCTTCCCTGTCCTTCACCATCTCCCGGAACTTGCTCAGACTCATGTCCATTGAGTCGGTGATAAATTTCATTAGAACATCTTGAATCATTGATTTCCTTACCAGATGATACAGCAGAGTCTTAGGCTTTATTTTCGTCCTTGTCAGTGGAAACATAGCCCCAGTAATAGACTCAGAAACTTTTTCATGCTTGGGATGACTCAGAAAAGTGAACCAGTAAATCAAAACTTTCTTACAAAATAGTGGAATCTCTATGAGCCTAAGAAGAATATGCCAACATGGACAAAAGGTGCTCTGTCATCCACGTGCAATGGCAAAGAAAGAGCAGAGTAGATAAAAGCAAGAGTCCACGAGTCTAGAGCTCATGTTCCATACTGATCTTAACCTTTAATAGTTTTGAGGAGCGGGCATTTATTCTAATGTCTCTTTGAGGCTCAGTGGGTAATTCATGAAAGTAATTAGAGCAGTCTCTTTCACAGAGTAAGCAGGCTACAGAACATCTTCCATTAAACAAAGTATATGGAGATGCTTAGCAGATTTTAACTTGAGAAATAAGAGGAAGCCTTTTCAGTTTTTGAGGATGTACAAGACTTCTTAGGTATTATTCCAGTTTATTTATAATGTTATTATGAAATAGCACTGGACTGAAATTTCTCTAAATATGCCACAGTTCTGAGGAGACAAACTTGTGAGAGGCATGATAGTCTAAACATGATATTCAGTAAACTGTCTATAATATCTTCTAAAACCTTCCCGCACTGTTTTTGTTTCTTCACACTCACTTTTATTTCACATTCTCCATCTTAGGTGGGATGGAGCTACAAGTAAGGCCATGCTTTGTTCTGAATCTGTGCTCCCCTCTGTTGAAAAACCAGTGCCTGCATAATTCTCATCTACAAGATAAAACTAGAGTTTATCAAATTACAGTCTCAACCCTAGTTTATTGATCATTTCTGCCACCTTAGAATTGTTTCCTCAAAATACTTCTTACCATACTTATACTTCCAAAATATGCTAGCAAATCCAAACAATTCACAAGTGTCAGACCTTTCTAACTGTGCCCACAAGGTCGCTGGGTCTCTTCAAATCTGTTGAACAATTTTTGTTCGACATCTTTGAGGTAGATGGATGATTACCATTTAAAAGATCTATTTCTCTTTTACTTTACAGTGCCAGACTCTGATGATTTTCTCCTGCCAGCTCTCTGAGCACTCCAGGCTGCTCTTCGATGTTGATAATCTATACTTTTCTAGAATGGCACTGTCAATAGAACTCCGTTCTAGTGTACTGTATGGGACAGCGCAATTCTAAACTAGCCTTCTCTCACTCAGAAGGGTGTTATCTACTCTCCCTGCTTGAAATAGCTGCTGCTGTTTACCAACTGGCCTCTTGGTTGTCTTTCCTTGTTTGCTTATAAACTGCAACTGTTAAACCTGTAGCAAATGGTAATGATGACATTGTTCTTGATGTTTTCACTTTCCCCCCTATATTTCCCATACTAGTATATAGCAGATTTTTTTCTCCCTTTGACTCTATGTCTTAAATACCTCTTAAATGTCTATTCCCTTACCTGTCACTGTCACATGCTTAATTCAGGCTCTCCTAGTCTCTTTCTTGTACTATCAGAAAAGTTTTGCATTGCATAAGATTTTTGGTGTCTTGGTGGGATGGTGAAATACTGCAATGAAAAATCACGAAAAAAAAAAATAGTTTTCAGAAGTTCACAACTATGCTATTCTTTGTGTTTCTGTACTTTTTCTAGATCTTTGTTATCATACATACTCTCTTTATCTGTTACATACCAAAGCTCTTTTTTATACCATATTGTAATTGCCTTAAGAACAGAACCATAGGAAAATTGTATATCAGAATGGTATTAGTCATAAAAGAGGTTTTCAATGAGTTATATAAACAATTATGCCTCCTGTATAATAGTCCTAAATCTGAAAAAATAGTTTACGTAAAAATAATACAGATAAAATATTTATAATTCCATTATTCATAGTAAGAAAATAAGTATCCAGTATTTCTGACAAGAGAGTATTAGCTAATGAATTTATGATAAATATCTTATATATTTGCAAGCATATTTTGGTACTTCTAGAAAACTCATTTCGGATGACTGATTAATTTGTCTTTATCTCCTAGTAGTACACTTAAGTACAATAAAGTGTTAATAAATGGTTTTCAGTGTCATAAAAATGTTTCTATCTTCAAAGCAAATTAAATGCCTCTACAAAATTTAATCAGACACTTAATAGGATCATATATATGTAAAACAAGTAAACAAGATCACCACTAAAATAAACATAAAAAATAACTTGAAAAAAGAACACCAGTGCATTGTTTTTGTCATCAAGTGATTGGAATGTGTTTGAATTTTGATTCTTCCTGTTTTGTTTCTTTTAAAAAAAAATTATTTCTAAAGTTGTCCAAAATTAACAGAAGTAAATTTATCATGAAAGTATAAAGTACTATCATATTGTTATTATATGCTTGAAGATATCTAACCAGTGCCAGACGTTTGCCAGTGATCTCATTTTCAGAAGAATTTGTACAAGATTTAAATTTCCATCATGTACAAAAAGGGAAAATACATTTTTAAGATGACTTCAAACTTTGAGTTCAGTCATAAATTTCTTGGAATTTTTTTTCTTCTTCCAAGTATGTCTCAGGATACACTGTATAGTATAAGACTCCAAAATGACTTGAAATCACTTGCCTGAAATAGCATAAGATCTTCTATACAATCCTTAAAACCTATATATTGAAAATAATTTTGAGAGAATATTTTAAGCTTTAACTGCACTGCTTCTGCATTTTAAGGCACAAGCAGAGTACTTTTACTTTCAATGATGTGTAAGAAAGGAAAATATTAAAGTTTAGGGGAGGGAAAGGAATTCAAAGCTTCCCATTTAGTCCTCTCCTTCCTTCCATTCTTACTTTTATTTATTTATTTGTATTTCTCTTTGCTTCTTTTACTTACAATATACACATTTTTTTCTGAAACAGATTGTGGTGAATAAACCCTAAGGTTATTCCCAAGAAGTTACACCTTTGTTTAAGTCCCTATGAAGAAACAATGAATTGCTTCTAATCTATGAAATATGGCAAAAATTAAGGGATTTGTAGATGTAATTAAAGTCTTTTATCTGCGTGTGTGCTAAGCTTCTTCAGTCATGTCCAACTCTTTGAGACCCCATGGACCATAGCCTGCCAGGCTCCTTTGTCCATGGGATTCTCCAGGCAGGAATACTGGAGTGGGTTGCTATGACCTCCTGCAGGAGATCTTCCCCACCCGGGGATAGAACCTATGTTCTCTTGCTTCTCTTGCATTGCAGGTGGATTCTTTACCAATGAGCCCCTGGAGAAGCAAAGCCTCTAATCGCTGTTGTTGTTGTTGTTGTTTTCAGTTAATTAAAAGAGAGATTGCCCTTGGCCAGAGGCCTGACCTAATAGGCAATTTTTAAAAAAGGCCCAGGCCTTGCCTCTAGGATGGGATGGGGAGGGAGGTGGGAAAGGGATTCAGGATGGGGAACACATGTACACCCATGGCTGATTCACGTCAATGGATGACAAAAACCACTATGATATTGTAAAGTAATCAGCCTCCAATTAAAATAAACAAATTAATATTAAAAAAATAAAGAGGGTCCAGGCCTTGCCTGTAGTTAGAGAATCAAAATAACTGAAATATCCAGTCTTCATCTTTATCCTTAAGGAAACCAGCTGCTGTGATTTTTGTAACCACAAAGAAATGAATTCTGTCGAAACCTAAGGGAACATAGGAGCAGGTCCTTCCCTGGACAGACCTGCAGGTAAGACTGCAGCCCAGCCAACTCCTTGATTACCACCTCGTGACATCCTGAGCAGAGAGCTCAGTTTAGCCAGCCCAGATGTCTACCTTACAGAAAGTACAAGATAATAAATGAGCTTCGTTTCAAACCAGTAAGTTGGTTGATTTGTTGCATAGAGCAGAAAATTACAATGAAGATATACATATCTGTGAAGTAACATTTTAAAAGTCGTGCTAATATTTCACTCCACAAATATTCTAAGACTCTCCTGAATACACTCAATACATTTAATCCTTAAAATAACCCTGACAGGCTATTAATAATTTTGCTATTTGCTTTCTTGTTTGTGAAAACCGACAATCACTGAGCTTGGACACAACTCCGGAAATAGTGAATGATGCACAGTTAGGTCCCAGGTCTGTCTGATTATAAAACCTGTTTCTTGCCCGCACCCTTCAGTGATATTCAGTCAATGATTGGTATCCTTGACACAGTGCTAGCACTTCTGCACCTAGGATTAATTACACAATTAAGGAAAATTTGGCATAAAGGTGTTTGGATTGCTTTGTCTTCTGTTCTTGTATTTTAATATCTTTGTGCATTTTGGAAGAAAATGTTCTAGCTATATTTAGACTGAAGAAAAATAAACTCATCATGGTGAAACATTACTGATTTAAATATTTTAGGGACAGAATAAGACAAATGATGTTGCAGGTCTAGTTTATCAACATGGATATTTGCATTCAGGCTGGCACTGTGCCTTTTAGAAAGGTGAATTGCTGAGAATTGTGAAGAACTGGGGCAGTGCTTAGAATACAGTGCAGGAGAAACATTCCATTCCTTGTCACAAGCGAAATCACTATCTCTAATGATAAGAAGAGATTGGTTGGGATGATCCACATAAGTTCTCTGAGAAAAAGTCTATGCAGTAACCATGATGTGATGAATGTTTCTTGCTTTATTCCAGCATAGCTCTCTCCTTAAAGAGATGAAAGAGAAGCACATTAGAATTATGTAAGGTAAAAAATCAAATGCAGTTTGTTTCTCATCAGTTTTTAGAGCTTGCAAGTAACTATTCAAGAAGCATAGCTCTTTAAAAAATTAAACAGGAATGTCAGTATGTTATGACAGAGTAATATATCCTGAACACATTGTGATTCATCCTGTGGAAATCCACAGAAGAAAAGGAACTGAATTGAGGAAGGAGTGTTGTTACTAAATGAATCCAGGGAAATACAGTGATCTGTAATACACTGATCTGGTCTTTTATGTTCAACATGTACCAGGATAAAATAAAGACCTAGTTAGATTCATAATACCTGGTTTTCTTAACTTCAAAGACTGTAGTGACATTCATATAAGATCTTGAAAGTTAAAACATTTTAAAATGGTATATATATGTATATATACATACATATGCACACACACTCACACACACACACACACACACACATACATATATATATATATATATATATAAATGTAAGGAATTGGGCTTATCTGGTACCTCATTGGTAAAGAATCCTCCTGCCAATGAAGGAGACACAGGCTCGATCCCTCGGTCAGGAAGGTCCCTTGGAGAAGGAGATGGCAACACATTCCAGTATTCTTGCCTGGAGAATTCCATGGATGGAGGAGTCTGGAGGGCTGCAGTCCTTGGGGTCACAAAAAGTCAGGCATGACTTAGCAACTAAACAACAACAAAGCAAAGGAGTTGCTTTTGAAGCAGACATTCAACATTCTTCCCTCAAACAGATTCAGAATTATAAAAATCACTTACTTCCTTTAATTGGAACTGTAACTATAGGGTTTGCTTTTGGTGGCTCTCTTGAGCATTTTATAGATAAATATCCCCCTGGAAATTCCAGGCTAATTAAAATCTTACAATTAATAAAAGTATGTTTACTTTATTATATTAAGTCATATGTGTATGATAATTATATATATACACACATATATATATACACACACACATATATATATATATAGTTTCTGTTTCCACTTAGAAAATACAGAAAACTAAGGTACTGAAAATTTTATGTTTTCAAAGTGTGATGAGAAATGACCAATGCTGTTAATGATTGTTATCCATGAGGAACTCAAAAATGAAACCAGAAATGCCCTAAAAATGGGCATCATAATCACAAAATGAAAGGACATTAGTAGTTGCAGATGATGAAAAGTGACAAATATAGAAGCTTATTTTTATTTTACCATCATTCACTTAACTGTGAGATCTATTCAAATCCCCTATTGTTTGTCTCATTTTAACATTCTCCAAAAACAAATTCCTGTCTCTCCGGTATTAAAATAAGCAGTATAAAAATAGAATCAATGATTTATCCAGGCAGTAACCAAAGTATTATTTTTTTTTCAAAGAAAATCACCTTCTCTCTCCCTCCTATTCCATCTATACACAGAATCAGATGACCCAACATCTCCACCCTATATTTTAACTTACTAGAGAAAATTAATGACCATAATTTTTACCTGACCTGAGACAGGTTGTTCCTAACTGACTTGATTTGTCCTTTCATTCATCTTTTGTGTGTCTGAGTTTTTGTTCTGTTGATTTCATAGTTTTCTTTGAATGGAGCAGTTTTAACTTTTCTTTTTCCAAGCTCAGCTTTCCACCTTCCTTTAGATAGAGTGCCTTGATTTCCACTTTACTGAGAGTAATACCATCAGGCAAACACTACTATCCAATCTACCATCTTCTCTATCTTTAAATCTATCTCTTCACACTCAACTCCAATATTATTTGAGTCTCATCTAAAATATCCCTATTACTTTTCAAGGCTAACCTTTCCTCTTTTGATCTCACTTCTTTTATTATCTTTCTTTTCAACATTTCCGGCTTCTCCTTCTCCCTCAGCTCTTATGTTGCAACATAAAGTTGGGTTTGGCCTACCTCTATTTAAGGAAAAAAGTCCTAGAGCATCTAGATAAAGTGACAACTGATTAAGTCCTAGATCCATCCTCTTTTATGGAAAACAAATAGAAAAACAGCACAATTGAGAACTAAGTCTGATAGTCAAGCAGTTTCTCAAATATGAAAGTATTTCCACTGATAATGTGATATATGAAGGTCAATCAAGTCTCAGCTTTAATAACTGATCTATGCTTCACCCCCTTGAAAGAGAAAAATTCTACCCATTTGTAAAAAGACGGGGAAAATGTTACATGCTTCTTCTATCTCTGTCTCTACCTAAGTCAAAGAATACAAAGTACAGATGGAAACAGTCAGATGGTAGTCAGTCAGAATATGTAAGTTCCATCATTTCTGCTGGTTCTTGCTGATCTTTCCTACTGGAGGATTTTTAACTGATACTAACATATTTCTTGAATGCCACATATATTGCCTAAGTCCCCTTAAAATTAATTTCCTTTTTTTTTTAATAAAATTAATTTTTTATGCATGGGCCGGTAGGACCTTTACTTTCTCTCTAGCATGGTTCATACTTTCCATTCTCTGTAGCATATGATATATTTTATATTGATAAATGCAAGTGGTGGAAAAGTCAGGTTAACAATGATACCTATGAGGATAATCATTGACTTTCTAAGTCAATAGTCCAAATATAGGGGCCATTTAAAGTTGGAACATTCAGTAGCTCAAAATATGTATAATCACCTGTAGAGCAATGGTTACCAAATAAATTTAGGCATCACCTCCAAAGCAAATTAAAACCTGTTCTGATACCCGCATATCCAAAACAGATTAAAGATGAAATACTAAGATTGATACTAAACATGATCCTGCAATTTGATTATTTATCTGTCCTCTTCTGGCCCTTATTCATGGAAGTAGCTCTTGAGAAAATTCTAAGGATCTCCTGACATACCAAATAGCAGAGTTTGAAAAATTTGTAGAGCTCAGTGAAGCAGGAAGACTCCTGAGATAAAATGAACTAAGTAATAAAATATGATAGAGGCAATTTTGGCAGAAGCATAAATCACAAAGGACTACTAGACTTTGAAAGAAAAAATATTGCAGGCGGTCCCCAACTTAGAATGGTTTGACTTACCATTTTTCAACTTTATGATTGTTCAAAAGTAATACCTAAATATTCTGTAGAAATACACTTTGGATTTTGAATTTTGATCTTTTCCTGGGTTAGGGACCTGTCTCATCCTCTCTTTGATCCTAGGCAGAGCCGGAAAGCCACAGCTCCCATTCCACCTCGAGATCATGAGAGTCAACAACAGATATACTTACAACCATTCTGGGCCAGTATGGCTATTCTACTCTTCACTTTCAGTACAGTATTTAATAAATTGCATGAAATATTCAGTACTTCATTATAAAATAGACTTTATGTTAGATGATTTCACCTAACTGCCAGGTAGTGACAGTGGTAAAGAGCTTGCCTGACAATGCAGGAGGCAAAGAGATGTGGGTTCAGTCCCTGGGTCAGGAAGATCTCCTGGAGGAGGGCATGACAACCCACTCCAGTATTCTTACCTGGAGAATCCCATGGACAGAGGAGCCTGGAAAGCTGCAGTCTATAGGGTGTCAAAGAATCAGACATGACTGAAGCAATTTAGCACACAAACACAGGCTAATATAAGTGTTCTGAGCATGTTTAAGGTATGCTAGACTGTGATGTTATGTAAAGTATATTAAAAACCTTATGATTTAAGGTGTTTTCAACTTATGATACATTTATTGGGATGTAGCCCCATTTTAGGTGGAGGAAGATCTATATTAGTAAAAATGAAATACAAATTTAGCAAGTATCTCCTAATTAATGTTTAGTGAAAGTGAAAGTATTAGTCATTCAGTCGTGTCCGACTCTTCATGACCCTATGGACTGTAGCCCACCAGGCTCCTCTGTCCGTGGGGTTCTCGAGGCAGGAATATACTGGAGTGGGTTGTTAATATAGTTGTCTTACATGACAATATTATTTGCTATAAATACATATAAATAAGAATATAAAACAGCATGGGAAAGGAACACAACATAGCTGAATAGACCATAACGTAATTCTACCTACATATCAACCAAAATTGGTGAAAGATTTTTCATTAACTCTGAAGAACTAACGTTATTCAAGTCTGAACAAGAGTTTACACAACTGACTTTTCCAAGTTAAAAAGAGGAAACAACATTTATTCACACTTTGATGTTGTTTTTGTGGAAGACTAATTAATTAAAAGGCTATCCATGTATACTTTCTATCTCACTAACATATTTTCTAGATCAGGAAGCATCAAATTGTGAAAACAAAAATACTCACGTGCGTGAACACTAAAACTACTCTTTATAATGTATAGTTTAGATTTATGATAAAATCAACATTATAAATAATATATACAAAAATATATGGCTAGATTAGAAATTACTGAGTATGGCAGTGTGCAAAAGTTAGAATGACAAAAGGTTTAATGAGCTTTTATTCTGCATAGGTGAATTAGGAGTTAAGAATGAAAGGAAGAATACCGAAAAGGCAGGAAGAATATCCAAGAGAGAAATCAGGAAAGTATTCAACAGTGGCCAGAAGTTACCCATAAACGTAGGTTGAAAGGACAAATTAGAGTATTTATCCTTAAATAGCTAATTTTCTCAGAAAGAATAAAGCTTTTACTTCCTTGGGTTAAATTGGCTTCTTGGTCATGAGTCCTCACCTTGGAAATGAATATAACTTCCTTCAAAATAAAACTAAACACAGAATGGTAATTCTATAGAGCAAGGAATTTAAAGCTGCGTGTGAGTTGAAAAGCTTATGAGTAAAGGTACATTTATCTGCCAAGATCTCAGTGTTGTGTTAAATCCCTAACATTCAGCATTGCCATTCTCAGGGGACTGCTGTAGACTTTAATCAAAAGAACATTTTGCAGTTTGGTTTAAAAGGTCAAACTTGCTAACTTATCCTTATGCGACAGTAGTTTAGTAATGGTCTAGTAACTTGGCTTGTAGATTGTCATGACCCAGATCATTTTGTGGCAATAGGAAATTGATGTGAATACTTTCAGCCTTACTCAACCATTAAAAAGAGCATTAGCTTGGCTTTTGTGTCAGAGTACAGCGACTCACAGAAAGAAAGTCTCAGAAGTTGCAAATAGAACAGATCCAAGGATATTAAACCTTTCTTTTTCATAAACATCAGAATATAGCATAAAAAATGCTTCATGAAGACTGAAAAAACGTTGTAACAAAAGGCAGAAGGGTCTAGGCCTGCATTTGGCTACTAAGAGTGTCTTTATTTCTATTAGTCCTGAATATTTTTTCCAAGATGGGAAGTAAAGGATAAATGGTCTCTCTTCCACTCTTTGCATTTCATCAGTAAGGAAGGCAAGATTGGCTATTAAATGGCTGTCCAGTTATACAAACAACTTATGGAAATTTTGGTACTACAAAACCAGGGTAAATGATTTACGGCTTTCTAAAAACAATGGTCTCAAAAACTGAGGTGAGAAGGGAGAATTTGTGGTTCAGACAGTTTGGACATACTGTGTAGGTAAAGATGGCAAACATAACACTCAAAGTATTGGTATTTATCAAACTGCCTAACTTAGCTCTCTGGATAGACAGGACAAATAAATGGATCACCACAAAGACTGTTTCATAATCAAGACATCATTGAAATCAAGTTAGTTTAATTCCTTGAAGTACTGTAAGTGAAAGCAATGTACTTTTAAAATTTTGTAGGTTTTAATAACAATGGCTACATAATTTTTATTTGTCTTTCATAACTAGCATATGAAAATGTTTTAAAGATAAATACACTGTTGTAATTTCAAAGCTATATCCAGAAACTCTTAAATACCTCTCTCCTCGAGAGGTGGAGCTTAATTCCCCTTTACTTGAGTTTAGGTTGGTTTTAATGACTCTTTTCTGGAGATTGAAATATGACAGAAACTATGTAATGTCACTTCTGAATTACATTCTGAAGTGACTGAGGCTTCTCATTTTGAATCATTTGTTTCCCTCCCTCTCCCTCTCTCTCTTCTTTCTTCCTGTGTCCCCTCCCTCCCCTCCTTCTCTCTCTTTTATGAGTTATTTTACTCTGGGGGAAGCTAGTGGCCATATTATGAGGATGCTCTGTGAGCTTATGGGCATATGTTCATGACAAGGGACTGAGGCTTGTCAGGGTTCACACAACATTGGAAGCAGGTCCTTACAGTCAGACTGTGAAAAGATTGCAACTATGGCCACCAATCTTAAGAAGCATTTCCATGAACAAAGCTAGTGGAGGTGATGGAATTCCAGCTGAGCTATTTAAAATATTAAAAGATGATGCTGTTTAAGTGCTGCACTCAATATGTCGACAAATTTTGAAAATTCAGCAGTGGCCCCCGGATGTTCAAACTACATTACAGTTGTGCTCATTTCACATGCTAGTAAGGTAATGCTCAAAATCCTTTAAGCTAAGGCTTCAACAGTATGTGAACTTAAAACTTCCAAATGTACAAGCTGAATTTAGAAAAGGCATAGGAAACAGAGATGAAATTGCCAACATTTGTTGGATCATGGAAAAAGCAAGGGAATTCCAGAAAAATTATCTACTTCTGCTTCATTAACTACACTAAAGTCTTCGACTGTGTGGATCACAACAAACTATAGAAAATTCTGAAAGAGAGGGGATTATCAGACCACCTTACCTGAGAAACCTATATGCAGGTCAGGCTGTAACAGTTAGAACAGGACATGGAACAAGGGATTGACTCAAAATTGGAAAAGGAGTACATCAAGGCTGTATACTTTCATCCTGCCTATTTAACTTATATTCAGAATAGACCATGGAAAATTCTGGGCTGGATGAAGCACAAGCTGGAATCAAGATTGCTGAGAGAGGTATCAACAATCTCAAATATGCAGATAATACCACTGTAATGGCAGAAAGCAAAGAGTATCTAAAGAGCCTCTTGATGAAAGAGGTGAAAGAGGAGAGTGAAAAAGCAGGCTTAAAACTCAACATTCAAAAAACTAAGATCATGGTATTTGGTCCCATCAGTTCATAGCAAAAGATGGGAAAAAGTGGAAACAGTGACAGATTTTATTTTCTTGTGCTCCAAAATAACTGTGGACAGTGACTGCAGCCATGAAATTGAAAGATACTTGCTCCTTGGAAGAAAAGCTATGACAAACTTAGACAGCTTATTAAAAAGGAGAGGCATCACTTTGCCAACAAAGATCTGTCTACTCAAAGCTATGATTTTCCACTAGTCATGCACAGATGTGAGGGTTGTGCCATAGGGAATGGTAAGCACCGAAGAATTGATGCTTTCAAATTGGGGTCCTAGAGAAGACTCTTGATAGTCCCTTGAATAGTGAGGGGATCAAACTAGTAAATCATAAAGGAAATCCACCCTGGATATTCTCTGGAAGGACTCAAGCTGAAGCTGAAGCTGAAGCTCCAATACGTTGGCCTCCTGATGGGACGAGCTGACTCATTAAAAAAGACCCTAATGCTGGGAAAGACTGAAAGCAGGATAGGGGGATGACAGAGGATGAGATGGTTGGATGGCATCACCTACTCAATGGATATGAGTTTGAACAAGCTCAGGGAGATGGTGAAGGACAGGGAAGCATGGCGTGCTGTAGTCCTTGAGGTCTCAGAGTCAGACACGACTGCGTGACTAAACAAATTATGAAGGCAACAAATTATTCTGTGTTACAAGGTAACGTATCAAAATGAAATTAGGTTAAAGTAAATACTGAATATAAATTCATATTTATATTATTTCCACAGACCATTCCCATATGAATGAAGAGGAAATATATTCAAGGGCAACAATCAAGTATTCATTTACCTGTTAAGCCAGGGATGCATTTACTTGACTTTAGGTGATTTGATAGGTCTTTGAACATTAAAAAGCTGTTTGAATTAGCTGGACACAGATGGCTATGAAATTTTAAGCAGCAGAATAATCACAGGGGTGGTTCCAGGTCAGGTGAATAGTTTACTCTAGATTTTTAAAAAATATTTTTGATCCTTGTGTATATTTAATTAGGCAACCCTAAAAGAAAATATTTAGACATAAAAAGTAAAAATATAACTCCATCCAAATGCATTTTGGAATATATTTTACATGAGAGAAATAATGTAATATCATGATATTACATGATTGCTGTCAATGCAGATACAACACTGCAAGTTCCTTCCTGCACCCCACCCCCCCACCCACTGGTTACTTCACATGATCTTTTTTTTTTTTTTTTTTTAATTTTATTAGTTGGAGGCCAATTACTTCACAACATTTCAGTGGGTTTTGTCATACATTGACACGAATCAGCCATTGAGTTACACGTATTCCCCATCCCGATCCCCCCTCCCACCTCCCTCTCCACCCGACTCCTCTGGGTCCTCCCAGTGCACCAGGCCCGAGCACTCGTCTCATGCATCCCACCTGGGCTAGTGATCTGATTCACCATAGATAATATACATGCTGTTCTTTTGAAACATCCCACCCTCACCTTCTCCCATGGAGTTCAAAAGTCTGTTCTGTACTTCTGTGTTTCTTTTTCTGTTTTGCATGTAGGGTTATCGTTACCATCTTTCTAAATTCCGTATATATGTGTTAGTATGCTGTAATGTTCTTTATCTTTCTGGCTTACTTCACTCTGTATAATGGGCTCCAGTTTCATCCATCAAAGCAATCTATAGATTCAATGCAATCCCTATCAAGCTACCAACGGTATTTTTCACAGAACTAGAACAAATAATTTCACAATTTGTATGGAAATACAGAAAACCATGAATAGCCAAAGTAATCTTGAGAAAGAAGAATAGAACTGGAGGAATCACCCTCCCTGACTTCAGACTCTACTACAAAGCCACAGTCATCAAGACAGTATGGTACTGGCACAAAGACAGAAATATAGATCAATGGAACAGAATAGAAAGCCCAGAGATAAATCCACGAACCTATGGACACCTTATCTTTGACAAAGGAGGCAAGGATATACAATGGAAAAAAGACAACCTCTTTAACAAGTGGTGCTGGGAAAACTGGTTAACCACTTGTAAAAGAATGAAACTAGAACACTTTCTAACACCATACACAAAAATAAACTCAAAATGGATTAAAGATCTAAATGTAAGACCAGAAACTATAAAACTCCTAGAGGAGAACATAGGCAAAACACTCTCTGACATAAATCACAGCAGGATCCTCTATGACCCACCTCCCAGAATATTGGAAATAAAAGCAAAACTAAACAAATGGGACCTAATGAAACTTAAAAGCTTTTGCACTACAAAGGAAACTATAAGTAAGGTGAAAAGACAGCCCTCAGATTGGGAGAAAATAATAGCAAATGAAGAAACAGACAAAGGACTAATCTCAAAAATATACAAGCAACTCCTGCAGCTCAATTCCAGAAAAATAAATGACCCAATCAAAAAATGGGCCAAAGAACTAAACTTCACATGATCTTTTGCATAGATGTACGGGATCCATTATTTTGTCAACAAAGGTCCGTCTAGTCAAGGCTATGGTTTTTCCAGCAGTCATGTATGGATGTGAGAGTTGGACTATAAAGAAAGCTGAGCACCAAAGAATTGATGCTTTTGAACTGTGGTGTTGGAGAAGACTCTTGAGAGTCCCTTGGATTGCGAGGAGATCCAACCAGTCCATTCTAAAGGAGATCAGTCCTGGGTGTTCATAGGAAGGACTGATGTTGAAGCTGAAACTCCAATACTTTGGCCACCTGATGTGAAGAGCTGACTCATTTGAACAGACCCTGATGCCTAGAAGGATTGAGGGCAGGAGGAGAAGGGGACAACAGAGGATGAGATGGTTGGATGGCATCACTGACTCAATGGACATGAATTTGGGTAAACTCCAGGAGCTGAGTTGAATTTGGGTAAACTCCAGGGAGGCCTGGCATGCTGTGGTTCATGGGGTCGCAAAGAGTTGGACACGACTGAGCGACTGAACTGAACTGATGGAATCCTTAATAATCCATGCTAGGGCAAAATAATTTTAATTGCATTAATAAATACTCATGAACCTAGTCTAGCCCACTAAACAATCTGGAAGGAAGAGAGAGGAAGGCAGATGACTGAGAGTATAGATTGAGCAACCAACCTTCCTTCTTACCTGCCTACCTCCTTTCCTTCCAGAAGATAGAGAGCCTTCTTGAAAGAAGTTCTGTCCTATAATGAAAGTGACTTGTGTATCATCTGGGAGAGCAGACTTCTGGATTATTAATATCTCTGTGTGAAAAACAGAACACATAAGTGAATGGAAGTACAAGTCAAGCATGTAACTGAAGTAATAACTTCAAGTGAAAGAAGCATATTGCTAGTGTGAAATCCATCTACGATATTCACATATAATACTGCATTTCAAACATTATTAAGTATTAGATTATCCTTCACATCTTAATCTACTTAACTTCATCAATTGCTCTCAATCAATTATTTGAGTTCTTTGTTTTATAATAACAGCTCCTCTTGTCTGTCGGTGTTGTCCTTTCCTCCCCACTTGGACACTGGTGATCAAATTGCACCCAGAGATCCTCCCTTGTGTGGTCAAAGGCCACTGCTAGTTTTCCAACCTTGTCAGAACCTTGCAAGATAAAACCGCCAGCCAAGGCTGGCGTAAGTACACCAAGATCTAAACAGTAACTCAAGGTGAACCAGGGTTCATATGCTGTGGTTATAATAAATTAGCATTGTAGTTTTCACCCCCATCCATGGGTTTCACTCTGGTGTTTATGTGTAAACACCTGCTAACTGGGAGAAAAGTTATATATCTTAAAGTTGTCAATCAACTTGGTAAATGACATGTGATATAGGGAAGGACCTCCACTTTAAAACAAAACCCAACCCTGCCACATTGAGGGGCTGTTTCTGGTTTCCAGACAGCCCACTCTCATGCTTTCTCAGGAACGTACTTTCCCTTTGCTCAATAAAACTCTTGCTGCTTAAAACTGCTCTGTGACACTCAACTGAATTCTTTCCTTTGAGAGGACAAGCACAAAGAAAATTGTCATTCTACTTGTGACAATAACCTATAAATATGTATAGTTTGTATATATAATTATGATATTTTGCTGCTTTAATTACTGCATGTTTAATGTGTAGTATTTTTTCACATTTTTCACATTTTTTGAAATGAGGTGGGAATACAGATAAATAAATTGCACCCTTTCTTTTTAGAAATTATATAAGCAAGGTAACTCCTGGGATAGTAACCTGAACTGTATTTAACTTCATAACCAAAGAATAATTATGTCAGCTAGCAATAATACTAGAGTGATAGGAAAAATCAGAGAGGTTATTTTTAAACACACAATCTAAGAAACATGTCAGTGTTTAATTTTTGAAGCAAATTGTTAGTCTCAGACTGTGATGATACTGTTAATCACCTGCCAGTTAACCACACACACCAACAGTTACAAACAAATCAGTGCAAACAGCTACCTGGCAGAGTACAGTCAAAACAGCTGGCTGATTGATTGGGTTTTTCCATTTCTAATTAACTATTGGATATGTATAGTTTCAAAATTAAAATGCTAAAAGGATCTGAAACAGATGCAAACTGTGCAAGCTTATTTAGAAGCAACTTTAATTTCATGCTTTTTTACTACATTATTTTGGAAGTTCTTTGAAGAATGCATGCATTCCAAAAAAGTGTTCCTTTCAATCTGTAGCTTCAGCTATATGGGGCTTACATGCAACACATTTTACACAAGCATAAAAGTCATCGTTATGTTCAAATTTATTAGAAAACTGCCTCCTGGAATACTTTTTCCTGCCCACTTCAGGTCCTTGAATGTTTAGTATAAAATAACTGAAAACTTAAATCCTGATTTTAAATCTCAACTGCTGACCGACAAATAGTTCAGACTTCTGAACTGAGTATTCCAAATCACTTTAAGTTAAAGCATTTTGTTGGTGTTAGTCTAAGAAACAAGACTGTATTATCATTTGTGGTCATTTTCTTCAAAACAGTTTTTCTTACAATCTTTGAAGTGTTAGATACAGGCTCTGTTTATCCAGAAGCATCTGTCTGTGGATAAGTATTTCATAAGAAGTTCTACAGAACCAGAAGTAAAATCTCAAGTAGCCACTGTAAGGGAAGTACCAGCATGAGGATCCTTCCTCCTCAAAGGCAGGGAAGAAAAGTTTACTGTGAACTCCTAGGGGAAAATAATTGTTGTGGCCTGAGACACTTCTTTGATCTAACACCACTGTTCTACAGGTAAATTCTCCAGTGCCTCTCAGGAAGTAATTGATGGTTATTCCATTAGTGTTTGTTGTTATAAAGGACCAACTACCCTCCTAAATCTGAAGTCTATTTTGTTAAAAAGAAGACCAAAAAAAAAAAAAAAAAATCAACTCTTCAGAGTGATACAATGCTATTTTCCTAGCATAAATTCTAGGTGTGGTTAATATCTTGGGTTTGGGAGACCTGAACTCAGACACGTTGCCTGGGACACCTGAAAAGTGAAAGTGAAAATGAGGTCGCTCAGTTCTGTCTGACTCTTTGCCACCCCATGGACTGTAGCCTACCAGGCTCCTCCATCCATGGGACTTTCTGGGCAAGAATAATGGAGTGGGTGGCCACTTAGCCAAAGTCTAACCCAGGACTTTTATCAGGCTTCCTCCTGTCAAGCCTCAGGTTCTTCTTTCTGTGATGTTCCACTCACACTCTTAGGGTTATTGTGAGGATGAAACTCAAGTGCTTACATAAATCCCTTGGCACACTGCATGATACCTAGTAATAAGTAATAATTAACTGGAATTTAAATTTTCTGTGTAGTTCACTTTTATAAACAAAATCATATCTGTTTTCACTGGTAATTAAACAAACCCCTTTATTTGCCTGGCTTCTTTTATTTTCTCAGCTTTTACATTTAGAGTAACTTGTATACTTATATTGCTATACTATTATTTTGCTCTTTTTGATATTACCTTATGCCTTTTCTGAATTTCATAATAAAAAGGAAAGAACATTTTACAGTGAATGTAATAGACCTAATTATTGAAAAAATATGTTTCTGCTAATTCAGCCCAACATTTGGTAGTTCAATCCAACATTTGAACCTAAACCATCCCAGAAGAATACCATCAGGAATAATGGTTACAGAATAGGAGTCACAACTTATAAAATTGTAGGCTAACCTGGGGTAACTCTCCTAGAGAACAAGCAGTATTTTTATAATATTGATCAAGATTTTTTCTACTCAACTAATTTAGGATGATTTTGCTTAAATATATGACTCAACCTAGGCTACAAGGCAGAAATAAATCTGTTTGGTGCTTACTAAAATGGTATTTACTTGAATTAGATTTAGGAAATATCTCAATATTACAGCATGGTAATGTTTTTCATATATAAAATCCTTTCTGAGAAAAAATTTATTTTAATGCCTATTGCTTTCAGAGATTATTAAAATATTACAGTTAGATGTGCAGCAATATTGGTAATATTAGATTGTGCATCAGGAAATCTCACATGTATCAACCTCATTTTCCACACTTCTCAAATGTAAACAATGACATTCTTTCCTTGCATGAAAATAGTATAATTAAACAGTGGTATTAATAATATTCTTTGAAAAAAAAATTAGCTCTGCATTTTAATATTACCAAACCTGAATATGAGACCTCATGGAGAAGAGATTTATTGGAAGCCAATGATTAGAACCAATATAATAATTGGTAAGCATTGGGAGCCAGTGATTAGGCAATGATTAAATTGACTTCCCTGGTGGCTCAGATAGCAAAGAATCTGCCTGCAATTCAGGAGACTGGGGTTCTATTCCTGGGTCAGGAAGATCCGCTGGAGAAGGAAATGGCAATCTACTCCAGTATTCTTGCCTGGAGAATCCCATGGAGAATCCTCGCCCAGTAGCCTGGCGAGCTGCATTCCATGGGGTCACAAAGAGTTGGACACGACTGAGAGACAAACATACATGATAATAGAGAGAACTGTAATTATTGGTTTAATTCAAAGTCAAAAATTTCTCTAAATGTTTATGGCAGTCTCATTTTTGACTATGATTAGAGATTTGAACCAAACTATCTCTCTTCTCTCTTTCTTGTTTCTTGGTCTGTCTCTATCTTGTGAATGGTAAACTCCATCTCATATAAACAGGATATAATTTTAATTTTTATTTGATCAAAACATCATGTATATCCCAGTCATATCTTTGTGTAGTAAATAATGACATGAGTGTCCAAAAGGGATGATTCTTAATTTTCTTAGATTTATTGAAATCATGTTTACTATACCCATATATTATGTATTATGTTGTGTTTAACTTTGTAATTATTAGTAAATAAAAATGTGGATGATTGATGAAAAGAAATGGACCTTACATGAGAATTTTAGAAGATTAATTCATGTGTTTCTTATGTTTTTACCAGTGGAATGTTCTTCTGATCATGTAGTGGAAAAGAATAGGTTACTGAGCATTGAATGGTGTAGAAAAATGTTTATAAAACAAGCAATTATACAACTTCTAATATGTGATGGTTTATTTTACATTATGTAATGCTGCTCCAGGTATGGAGTGTAAAAGGGTTGAGGAGTTAGGACAGTATCACGTTAGCTGCTGTAAGTAAGCTGACCAGGGCAGTTAGTTCTGAGCAGGTTACACTGAAATAACATACAGAAATATGACTCTCCTAAAGTTTGAAGAGATTTATAGACGTCCAACTGAGGAATGTAGATTCTGCTCTGTCTCTGTGTCGATATCCTAGTCTCTGTCTCAATCTTTCTGTTAATATCTGTCTTTCTCTCCATATTACACACACACACACTCAGTACACTGCATTCTGACCTCCATGTTAAAAGTTTCTAAGTGTCTTTAATTTCTGGGGGCTGATTTATAGACAATGAACCTTGGTCACATAATGAAAGGTAACTTAGTGTATGCTTGGAAAATGCAGTTTAGAAAATTACCAGCAGTTTATTTGTAATTTTTTTAAAGTATTAGTTCTAATAAAGTTACAGTTGCTACAGTACAACAAAGATGAGTGTGTGTGTGTGTGTGTGTGTGTGTGTGTGTGCAAAATCCGCTCAGTTATATGAGTCTTTGCGACCCTTTGGTCTGTAGTCCACCAGGCTCCTCTGTCCATGGGGTTTCCCAGGCAAGAATACTGGAGTGGGTTGCCATGCACTCCTCCAGGGGATCTTCCCAACCCAGGGATCGGACCCAGGTCGCTTATGTGCCCTGCATTGGCAGGTGGGTTCTTTACCACTCGTGCCAACTGCAAAAAGAGATACAGCAATCCTTTAAGTTGTAAGCAAATTTGGTTTAGGATAAAGACAATGTAATTTTGTTATTGTTTTCCAAGTCATTAGTAATTTTATTTTCTCTAAATTTGCATTCTCTTATTAATCTATTTCCAGAAAGCATGATTAATTTCCAAATTTCCAAAATTTTGCTATTATGGTTTAACTTGTTTTATCAGAACATCTGACTTCAACAACTGGTTTTTCTTGACATATTTTCAGTCAGTAATTTTCCATTTCAATCAATTCCAATCAGCCTATTTACTATAGTAAAATAATCCTCCAGAGCATTTTAGAAGTTTTCTTACACTTGATATGAACATATGCCATTAGATATGCAAATTATTTGCCTAATATCTGTTTAATGGTCCCCAAATATACACACACATCTAGCCACTGTTACTACTTATTGGATAATATGGATTGGCCAATGTTCTTATGATAGGCAACTATGTATCTTTGACACTTATTAAAAGAAGATGTCTCATGTTTCTTAAACATCATTTATAAGCTCTGTCTCTATATTTGTCCATTTATACTATTTATGTCACTTTACAACCAAATATGTAAGTATACTTTAATATATATTCTAAGTGATTTCAGGCACCAATAAGTCATAGACACTGAAAAGGTAGTGCAGATAAAAAGTGAGGTCATAAAAATGGCATGGAGTTCATATAAAAATGGATTTTTAAACATTAGAAAAAACATTTTGATAATGTTCAGTCACGGAGAGGAGCATGAGTAGTTGCTCCTCTGAAAGTGCAGATGCTGAATTCAAATAGCCAGGGTATGATTCAGCTCTGCCCGCTATTTGCTTTGACCTAGGGCAGGTAACCTCCCACAATTCCTTCAGCTGTTGTTGTTGTTTAGCTGCTCAGTGATGTCCGACTCTTTGAGACCCCACAGACTTGTAACCCACTGGCTCCTCTGTCCATGGGATTCTACAAGCAAAAATACTGGAGTGGGCTGCCATTCCCTTCTCCAGAGGATCTTTCCAACCCAGGGATCAAACTTGGGTCTCCTGCATCACAGGCAGATTCTTTACCATCAAGTCAGCAGGGAAGTCCCTGTTTGTGTATAGGAAAATGCAATATGAAAAAGTCAATTATACTTACATCATTCTATATAGGCAATGCATTTTAAAAATCCTCTGTCTTGTTTTAACAGCTTTGATGTAAGCAAACAAGGTAATATTACAATAATATTAGAAAGAAACTCTAAGATCAAAAATGTCAACTTGAAAGAAAAATGGAAACTACACATATTGAAAATTGACATTATATTGTAAAAATGATATACTGTGTTATTGGTGAAATTTGTCCACTGAAAAAAAGAAAATTCTAGGCATAATTGGAATCTTGATATCTGATGGAATAGTGAAATAAAAATTGAGAAAGGATGGTTATTTAATAGATATTAATAGATCTGATAATTGGCATATATATGGGAAAAATAGTTATAAATCCCTGTACTCACAAGCAAACCATTCCAGTTGGGTTAAAAAACTAAACGGTAACATAAAATTTGAAACTTAAAAGAAGTCCCTTCATGAATTTGTATATGAGAAATTTCTTTATAGTGATGCAAAAATCACAGAACATAAAGGAAAGGATTTATCACTTATATTACTGTTAAAGAAACAATATGTCACAGCAAAAATTGGCAGAAAAATGCATTTTAATGTCATGCAATTGTCTATTTTCTCCATCTAAAAAGGTAAACAGCTATAAAAATTTTTTGACAGAATAAAAACATAAAAAAGCACTTGTCATACAATGAAAAGGAAATCTTAATGAAGAATATAAAATTGAGAAACTAAAAAGGCAATCTGACTAATAATTAAGTTAGTGACAACTGAGCAATTCATATCCCATAGAAGAATAAAAACTGATAGCACCAAGTGTTTTCAAGAATACTGAACAATGCAAATACATTGTATATTCCATGTGGTAGATAGTGGGTTGGCCCTATGACCCCTGTACCATGGTATTCCTTCTGTGTATAATCCTTTGAGTGCAATCAAGACCTGTAATTTCCTTATACAACCTATAGAATGTGGAGAAGTAAATAAATATTGCAGATGTAACTAAGGTTTTTAATCTGTTTATTTTGAATTAATGCAAAAGGAGAATATCCTGAATTTACCTGACTTAAATAATTTGAATGTCCCTAAAAGATAGCCTGCATGTTTCCAAGGTCAGAGATTGGAGGTAGGAGAGACTTTGTAATCTTATTGTAATAGCCAGCCTTGTTGGAGAAGCCCTCATAATAAACTGTTGACAGCCTCTAGGATGCATAGGTGATCTGTTCTTGCCTGGAGAATCCCTGGGACCGGGTAGCATGGTGGGCTGCCATTTCTGGGGTCGCATAGAGTTGGACACGACTGAAGCGACTTAGCAGCAGCTGCAGAACAACTGAAGAACATCCAACCTACTGCCAGCAAGACAAACAAATCCATATCCAATTTCAAGACATCCAATCCATATCCCCTACCATACTGGTACAAGAAAATGAATTCTGCCAATAAGAAGCTTGAATTCCGATTCTTCTTCAGTTGACCCTTCAGAGGAGGATTCAGCGCAGCCAACTCCTTGATTACAGTCTTGGGAAACCCTGACCAGAAGGTCCATTAAGCCATGCCTAGATTTCTGACATACACAAGCTGGAAGATAATTAATGTGGGTCTTAAATTACTAAGCTTGTGGTGATTTGTTGCACTGGCACTAGTGGTAAAGAACCCGACAGCTAATGCAGGACACATTAAGAGATGCGTGTTTGATCCCTGGGTCAGGAAGATTCCCTGGAGGTGGCATGGCAACCCACTCCAGTATTCTTGCCTGGAGAATCCAGTGGACAAAGGAGCCTGGTGGGCTACCATCCATAGGGTCACAGAGTTGTACACAACTAAAGCAACTTAGCACTCATGCAGTAAAAAGCTAACAGAAACACTTTGATAAAGCCTTGACCATGTCAAATGAAATTGGGTGTAGACATACTTTACAAACCACTATATATTTTACTTATGTTTCTTGTTTATATTCTGTCTGCCCAATAGAGTGTAAGAATCATGAAGACTAAGCATTTTTCCTTCTTCTTCTTTTTTTTTTTTCCCCAACTTTCTATACCCATCCATGACCCAGGCTAGAAGAGCTCCTGCCTCAGCTGCACACTTTAGGATTTGGGTGGGTGCTGGCACTCCTTTCACTGCTACAGACAAACCCAGAAACACCAGGAACTTGAGATTTCTAAATGGATATCTGGTATACCTGGACTTAAAGAAGCTAAATTTGACACATCAGAAGGTAAACCTATTAAGATTTTGTTCCACTTATTTATGACAGTTAAACATGCAGACGTGTGATATATGGGCCTGCATTTGTACCTGTGCTCAGGGCTGAACATCTCTCAGCAAGGGGCTGGTTTGTGGGTTCTTCCTATTGCAGAATTGTCAGTGATCTGCCCCTTTTCTCTAGTCATGCTTAGAAAGAAAACTCTGGCAGAGCCATTTATTTGTCCTCTGATGGGTATGCCTACAACATATTGAAGGGCATGCACATGGTGACTCCATTTATAGAGATCAAAAAACTTGGGGGAAGATCTGGATTAAGAGGAATATTAGAGTTAAAATTTTGAAATATTGCATATGAAGTATATGAATTTTCTATTGCTGCCATAACAATCTGCCATAAAATGGACTTAACACAACTTTATTGTCTTACAGTTGTTGTAGGTCAGAGGTCTGGTATTGGTCTCACTGTACTAAAATCAATTTGTCAGCCAGACTGTTTCTTTCTGCAAGCTCTAAGGAGAATCTGTTTCTGTGCTCGTTCACCTGTTAGCAGAACTGAATTTCTTGTAGGGGAAGGTCTGAGGTCCCCATTTCATGGTTGGCCATTAGTTAGAGTCCACTCTTAGCTCCTAAAGGACTCTCTCCAGTCCTTGGACATAGTCCATGCATCTCAGAACCAACAACAGGTAGTCTGGCTGGTTCTTACATCACAACTGTCTGACCTTCTTCCATAAATCACATTTCTCCCTGACTACACCCAAGAAAGTTTTTCTGATTATAAGGACTTATATATTAGATTGGGTTCATGCAGATAATCCATATTAATCTCTGTACCTCAAGGTCCAAAGCCTTGATCACATTTGCAATACCGTTTTCCACATAAGGAAACATACCAAAGTAATACAGTCACAAACTCCAGGGATAAAGATCAGATCTTTGGGAGGGATATTTTTTGATAACCTCATAAAAGGACAATGAGATAGCCAAGTTGATATGCTGGACATGTGTAGATTTTGTATAATACATCCAACAGCAATTTTAGCTTGTTTTCAGATATTTTTTAAGATTAGGAACAAGCTTATTGGAAAATATTCTACCCTGCTTCTACATATTTTCTGGATTTTGAGTCCAGAGTTGTTTTTTCTAATTAGAACAGAGAGTCAATATACATATATATTACATTGGCATAATGTAAAATAATATATTATAAAACTGAGTTGGATCTTTTTCAATTTTTCCTCATCCTTGTGAGTTTCAAACAAATAAACTTCTCTTGGACTTGGGAACTAAACAAAAAGTGGAAGCCATACTTATAAACTTCTATATAATGTTAATCTCCCAGGCTAAAGCTCAGCAATTTTACGATGCAGGTCCATGTCCTCTGGATTGTTAAAAGAAGGTCTGAAAGTGAAAGTCGCTCAGTTGTTTATGATCCCATGGACTGCAGCCTGCCAGGCTCCTCTATCCATGGGATTCTCCAGGCAAGAGTATTAGAGAGGGGAGCTATTTCCTTTTCCAGGGGATCTTCCCAATCCAGGAATCAAACCTGAGTCTCCTGCATTTCAGGCAGATTCTTTACCATCTGAGTCACCAAGGAAACCTTGGCTGCTGCTGATCCACACCATTTGCTTTATTTCCTTTTATGGGAGCTATCATAAGCAATCTAAAGGGTCCTCTAGGACAAAATTGTATTATATGTGCAATTTATCCTCCCTCTGCATGTTTACACAACCCCTGTATGTCAGAAACAAGCTTGGCTTTGGCTAGTTCCCACCCACTCTAAGCCATCTAATCCATTACATATGAAGTAGAGTTGCATTTCCATTGGCATGTTTAAACATAACTGGCATTCAGGAAAATGACCAGAAGGAGCTGCTCAATGATCAGATCCCTCCCAAATCATGTTACCTACCCACCATATGTTATTCTTCCAAATCACAAATTACTATATATAGGTCAGCTGCTTTATTTAATACAAGAAGCACATTTTAGTGAAAGCAGCAAACATTTCTCTGACTGGTACCATATTATCTATCATCCATTGTGTTTTCTAGTTGTATTTGCTATCAGAACCATAAATTATCTCTGTGACATGTGTTTAGTTTTCTTGAGCATAAAGTAACCATCATAACATTAATTCACAATTTCAAATTCCTAAAGTAATGCTCACTTTTCTTTTCCTCATTCTCTAAGACAGTGCCTCTCAAATTTGAGTGTGCTTCAGAAGCACCTGAAGGACTCAATAAAGCCAAAACTACTGAGGACTCTCTCCAGGGTTTTCAATTCAGTATGTCTGTATGCAGATCTTAGAGTCTGTGTTTCCAGTAAGTTTCCAGTTAACACCAATGGTTCCACAAATAAAGACAAATAGACTGTTGAGGATACCTAACCCATATTGTGATAACTTATAAAGAGGATAGTTATATCCCCTATCCTCAAGAAGAGCAATATGTTTAAGTCTGTAGGTTATAAACTGCAGGAGAAAGTTTCTGAACTGTGAAGGAGAAAATGTGCAATTCATATGATATATTTTCTCTTTCCATTTATGTGCATTTGGATGTATCATATATACCATACACAAGTATGTTTGTAAACACAGGCATGACGTATGCTTTAAAATCTGGCAGAAACATGACAATAAAATATACATAGAACAGAACAGTGCTTTTTTTCTCCTTCACTTGTCCCTTCTTCTAATAGTCTCTGGAATTGTTTGTAGCATAAAATACATAAAAGATATGACACAGGTGCACAGTAGAATTCAATATTAGCTGGAGTGAATTTTCTTTCCTGGCTATTTCTTGAATGTTAAGGTCCTTTATAGTGATCACAGGAAAAATAAAAGTAAATGCGTCTTTCTGTGAGGCCATGAGGGATCATTTGATATACTGATTTCAGAATAAGGGGACATCCTAGTTCAATGCCATTAACTAAACTAGCCATGATCAGGGTGAAGCTTGGATTCCATGCAGAAGCCAGAGAGGTCAAAGAAAAGAGGAGGAATCTAAGAAATCAAGGGCTTCCAGTATCCCCCTTAGTAGAGAGTATATGTAGACCAAAAGAAGGCAGGAGCAAATAGGAAGGCAACGTTTTGCACCTCATCCTGGCCTCTCAGTGCTCAGGATCAACTATGAGTGATAATGGTTTCTTTCTGTTAACAGCCTACCTGCACCTGTGTGGCCTGCCAAATGCTACGGGCATAATGGAAAGGCTATGTCTGTGTGCACTATCACCCAGAGTTGTTGAACTATGGTGTAATAATCAGCAGCCTCACTTAAAAGCTTGCCATCAGATTGAGCCAAGCACACTCCACCATTACATCCAAATAGCTGGTGGAGGCATGCCAGAGAGAGAGAAGATCCAGAAAGCACAGTTATGGTTGGTTCCAAGAGGAGGCACTCAGTGTAGATCATTGGGTAGTGGAAGATTTAAGGCTAGCTGTGTCAATGAGAAAACAAAAATCACACTTTTGAGTGCCTGTTCTGGAAGTTTCCTGCTGGAAACTATAATGCTTGACATTCCAAAGGATTTTCAGGACTGGCCATTGAACAGTTCCTGGGAAATAATCTGAGCCCCTGGCATACCCTAACTGATAAGAGATTCTGTGTATTTGAGATCTTGGAGCATGCATGATGGTTTATGCTAGCACTGTAATTTATGGTGAATGCCTTTTTATTTTTTTGTATTTCTAGGGCTACGGATCATGCTGTATCACTTTGACTTCTGAGTAGCTGAAGTCAGTCATTTTAGAGCCACATACCTAAGTAACTGACCTCCTATAAAAATCTTGGAAGTCAAAGCTGAAGTTATCTTGCCTGAGTGGCAGCATATCAAATGTGTTGTGGCACATCATTGCTGCGAGGACTGAATGCCATCCGTGAGACCCCATTGAGAGGGGATGATTGGAAGCCTGAGCCTCATATCCAGTGGACCTACCATAAGCATCTTTTTCCTTTTCTGATTTTAATCTGTATTCTTTTACTGTAATAATCCATAACCATAATTGTAACAACTTTCCTGAATTCTGTGAGTTCTTCTAGAGAAGCATGCAACGTGACAGTGACTTTGAGGTCCCCAACACAGCTACTTTCAAAATAAAGCCTAAATGCTCCTCTAGAGTGAAGTAAAAATGACTAATGAGTGTTTCAGCAAAAGCAGAGGAAGAACTCAGAGCAACTTGGATACAACCATATCACACACACTCTCATACACACCCCCAAACATTCATATAAGGGCACTGTGCTACCAGTCTTGGGCAAGCATTTATTAAATTCATAACATTAAATGTAAACTACATCCTGAATATACTAACATTTAGGTAGTTTATTTACTTACCTGTTTGTTCATTTGATTTGGATTATGGGTGAACTTTATAATTTATTTATATTTAGTTTCATGTGAGAGTCTTACATTTGGCATTCTGCTATTATGACCAAGAATGATGGAATAGAACCTGTGCTTTAAAGAGTAGAAACAATTACCTGCTCACGTAAGTACCATATTATCCAGGAGAGATGGGAAAAGGTCTGTCTGCTTTTCAGAATAAAGCAAGAGAGGAAAGAAAAGTGAGTTGAGGAAGGTGGTAAGTATAAGGGAACAGCATCTCAATACCTCATTTAAACTGGAGATGCTGCCTTCATGAGCTCAGCTGAATGTCATTTATGTGAGTATTAGAATAAATCACCCAATTCTCTAGAGAATTTACTGCCATTTGCTAAAAGTTGTCATAATATGCATGCACATATACGGTACAGAGAGGTGAATGGTGCCCCCTACAAATTGCAGTGTGCAAGCTGTATCATGTCAGTAGCAGCCCTGGCTGTTCTACTCCTCAAAGCTTTGGTTGTTGTTGTTGTGTTAACTGAAATATATTTGACATAAAACATTGTGTAAATGGTTGCTTTTTAAAGTTCAGATCCATCAAACACATGGCTAGTGAAGACTGATTCAAATTAAGGGAACGTGTTATATTTGAGGCTGAGCTTTACCACCATCCTTTTTTATTTCTTATCAGAGGAATAGGGTATGGATAATTAAGAAAGGCTGTTTTGGAAACTGTCTAGACATGACTAAAATCCAAACTCATAATCTAACTCCAGTTTATTATAAAGTCTGACTTTTGTAATTTTGATTAGGATCAGTAATTGTCTGATCTCTGCTTAACATTTCTTGATAATTGCAGTGGCATGCATGAATTAACAGAAACATATGGCACTTAAATATATTTCTTTATTAATTGTTACTGAGCTGATTTCCATGCTAATTAATGTGAGCATACTCTAGAGGGCAATAAACAATCAATAACTTCACAAGTATACCTCCTGTCTTATAAATACCTGCTTCAAAATAGGTTTATTTCCTAAATGGTATGCAGTAAATTGTATTAAAATATTAGGCATACTTGAATCCACAGAACTTTAGTTTTCAGTCTTAATTTTAATTCAATTTTAAAAAATTTTGGATCCTAGGAGTAAAGAATTATTTAATTTTACCTTAGTAGCATATTATTTATGCATCTGTTTATTTTCTCTCATGCATATTCTTGACTATCCTAAGTGTTTAATATGTATCCTTGTGTTTTTATAAATTCTTTAGAAATGTGTAGCTTGGTGTGGTTGTGAATATATATAAGTGGAGTTTTGATATTGACATTTTTCTATGTCATACTTTTTACTCAACATTTCTTAAACATCTAGCCACACTACTTATCATACAAGTGGTTTCTTGGCTTCTGAACACTTCAGAGTATTTCATAGTTTATGCTCTCCTTTGCTCATCCTGTCCTCAATAGTGGGCCCCTAGATTGCACCTACCCCTACTACCAGACAGTGTTACAATAAACATCTCACTCCCAATTCCTCTGGGATTTCTAAATCGTGCTTTCAAACTTATCTTAACTAACTTTACCAAGTTGCTTTCCAGTATGCAAAAACCCAATGAAAAGGCAAAAAATATCAGACTGAATTTAAAAAGGCAAGATCAATCTATTTGCTACCTAAAAATGTACTTTGAATTTAGTTAAAAGTAACTAATTTAGTTAAAAGTAACTAATTTAGTTAAAAGTAAGTGAGTTAAAAATTATATCATGCTATCACTTATCAAAGGAAACCTAGGTTTGGCATATTAGTATCACACAAAGTTTATTTCAGAATGAAAATGTATATTATCATAATGATGAAGTGGTCAGTTTATCAAGAGGACATGACAGTCCTAAATCATTACATATCTATGAACCAAATTCAAAAACACATGAAGTGGCAACTGACAAAACTACACTGAAAATAAATTATAAAATACTTTAAATGAAAGATGAAAACACAATATTTCAAAATATATAGTATCTGCTGAAGAAATACTTAAGAAATAAATAAAATATAATTCTAAAGGCCTACATTAGAAAAGCAAAAACATCTTGTCAAGTCATTTACCTCAGCAGTCATGTAAGAAACTAGAAAAGGAGAATATAGGAAATTCATAGGAGAAGGAAAAGAATAAAGATCTGAGTAGAAATCAATAAACCAAAACCTAGAGAAATCAAGTAAACAAAGAGCCGGTTCTTTGAGAAAAAATAATGAAATTGACAAACATCTAGCCAGATAAATCAGAGGGGAAAAAGAGAGATAAAAGATACATGTATCAGTATTGAAAGAGGTTACTAAAGAAATTAAGTGCCTTTTTTGAACACTTTCCCTATGGAATATTCCCTATCTAGATGGCTTTATCAATAGAGTGAACATGATATTTAAAGAAAAAATACCAGTTATGTAAAAGAAACCTTGAAAAATTGGAACAGAATGAATAGCTCTCACATCATTTTCTTAGGATTACCCTAATACAAATAGACAAAAAGGAACAGTTACAGACAAATATCTTTCATGAATCCAGATGCAAAAATTCTAAACAATTTTTAGCAAATTGAATCTATATCTACCTATCTATCAGTTTATCTACCTACCTATCTATTTAAATACTCCACGATCTAGTGTGGTTTATCCTACCAATATAAATTTAGCTCAATAGTTGAACAGGAGTCATTACATGAAATTAAAAAACAAAAATCACTTGCTCCTTGGGAAGAAAGCTATGACAATCTAGATAGCATATTAAAAACCAGAGACCACTTTGCTGAAAAAGTTCTATATAGTCAAAACTGTGATTTTTCCAGTAGTCATGTAAGGATGTGAGAGGTGGACCGTAAAGAAGCCTAAGCACAGAATAACTGATGCTTTTGAACTGTGGTGCTGGAGAAGACTCTTGAGAGTCCCTTGGACTGCAAGGAGATCATACCCGTCAATCCTAAAGGAAATCAAACCTGCATATTCATTGGAAAGGACGGATGCTGAAGCTGAAGCTCTGATACTTTGGCCACTTGATGAGAAAAGCCATCTCATTGGAAAAGACCCTGATGCTGGGAAAGATTGAGGGCAAAAGGAGCAGGGGGCGACAAAGGACGAGATCCTTAGATAGCATTACCAACTCAATGGACGTGAATTTGAGCAAACTGCAGGTGATAGTGGAGCACAGAGAGACTGGTCTGCTGCAGTCCATGGGGTTGCAAAGAGTTAGACTAGATTTAGTGACTCAACAACAACAACAACATTACAGTTCACCAAATTAACAAGTTAAAAGATAGAGATATAAAAGGCATGGAGTGGAAAGAGAGAAATACAGTGTCTTTATTTGTGATAGAATGGTCATCTGTATAGAAAATCTAATGAAATCTATAAAAGGAATTCCTAGAACTAATAGATGAGTTCAGCAAAATTGCAAAATTAGAGAGTAATATGCAAAAATTAATTCCATTTTCTACCGTATCAATGAGCAATTGAAAATTGAGGCAAAAATAATACTTACCATAGCAGGAAAATACTTAGCAGTTAAAGAAAAACTTGACAAAAAATATGAAAAGAAAAAAAAAGAAGCTCAAAGCTCAAAGAACTTTAAATAGATGGAAAATATCCAAAGTCAATGGCTCAGATTTATCAGTATCATTAAAATATCAATACTCCTCAGACTTGTTTACAGATAGAACACAATCCTTGTCAATACTCTAGCTATTATTTTTCAGAAATTGATAAGCTGATTTTAAAATTCATATGGAAATTAAAGGGCTTAGGAGAGCCAAAGCAGTTTTAAAAAGAAAGTTGGGTGACTAACAAATCTTCTTTCAAGTTTCAGTTAATCAACTCTACTCCAATATAAAATAAAAATTTTAAAAAATAGAGAAATAAGAATATGAAATAAACACGTGAAAAGATACCCAGTATCACTGATCATTAGAGAAATGCAAATTCAAACCACAGCATGATGCCTCTCTGTACCTTTAAGAATGACTAAGAGCAAAAGAACTGATCATATCAAGCACTAACAAGCATATGGAGCAGTTGGAACTATCATCACTAACAGTGGGAATGTAAAATGATGAAACCATCCTAGATAAATTTTAGCAGTTTCTTATAAAGTGTTAAACATCCATTGTCTATTTGATTCAGCAGATGCCTTTCTATATGCTTATATTTACCCAAGAGAAATAAAAGCATGCATTTATTCAATGATTTGTAAACTAATGATCATGAAAGCTTTATTTGTTATTAGCAAAAACTAGAATTAACTCAAGTATCAGGTGAACAGATGAACACACTGTGGTATATCCATAAAATGGAAAACCTTCCTTATGAGCACCAGCCCCAGTGAGGAACTCTAAAAATCCTGTTTCATCCTTCAACTTGTTCATTACTTCCTCTGAAAAGCTGTTTCTTCTTCTTTTAGTTATAACTGGGTACTCTTTCACTTGCTATAGATCTATTATGTGAGGAGTCTGTACTATGGGGCTTAAATTGAATACAAATATGTGTGTAGTCTCCAAACTCTCTAAAAAGAAAAAGAAATATATCTTTGTATTTTCAACATCTAGCATAGGATCATGAGGTTTGCAGGTATTTATATCAGTTAAGAATTAATTTGGAAAGATCATTGTCCCATTCTAAAATGAAAACACACTGGTTAATATAGAAAATCAGATTTGATAATAGAACTGAAGACGTAAATAACTCTAATCCTAAATTCAATAAAGAAAATGCCAAGCTCTTTCTAGAAAGAAGAAAATGGTCTTTGACTGCCTTCATCCCTGCCTAAGTGTCTTAGTTCTGCATTTACTCTGTTACTCATTTATCTAGATGATAACAGTGCTTTTCCATTACACCTATTTCCAAAAATTTTACTGAATACTGTTTTTATACCTACTCCTTTAACTTCTACATTATTAGTCTAGATAAGATAGAAATAGATAAACATAAATACAATAGCTAAATAATAGCCTTCAAATATAAACATTCTGAATCCTTTCTATAATAAAATGTTTGATCTAGACTTGACTTTGCAAATTAAACAGAATTTAAGCAGTTTTTTCCATGAAAGCATCATATAGGTAACTTTACTCTAACAGAAAGCTTGCAATTCTCTTTTTGAATAGCAAATATAAAGCTTAAGTATTTCACATAAACTGATTTAGAGTGTATATAACAACAAAGTACATGTTTCATAAATCCTGCAATAAAATGGTAATCAGTGAATCAGCAACCTTAATCTCTTGCATATTTCAAAAGCTGAGCGAACATTTTCAGGTAAAGGAAATCAATAGAAAAGCGTACTAAAAAATTTAAGAAATAGAAATCAAAGTTTGAGGAACATATGTGAGTCTTACCACAACCTCGCTTTCGGTTAAAATACTTAGTTTATCAGTCAGTTGAATTAAAGGACTATAATATGTTTACGGGAACTAATATGCCTGTTGTTATATCAAGAAATCAGAGTATCACCAAACTGCTCTTTAAAATGTGCATGTGCTCAGTCGCTCAACTCTTTGTGATGTCATGGACTGTAGCCCTCCAGGCTCCTCTATCCATGGGATTTCCCAAGCAAGAATACTGGAGTGCAGTTGCCATTTTCTACTCCAGGGGAACTTCCCAACCCAGGGATGGAACGAGGGTCTCCTGCATCTCCAGCATCCCCTGCATTGGCAGGCGAATTCTTTACAACCATGCCACCTGAGAAGTCCCTACTCTTTAACATACTGTAGCCCAATAACTCTTGAACTTATTTGAGTAATTATTAAATGTATATGGGATTTCTTTTCATATATTGCCTACTAATAAAAGGGGTATGGAAGCTGGCAAAGAATTATTTGACCAACACCTTGCATACATACATTTACTTGGTCATTTTGGAATACCTATAAGGTAAATGATAGGAAACTGGTTTTAACCCATGTACCTAATTTTATCTCATAGTAATGCAGAAGTACAGACTTAGATCAACCAGATAAATATAGTCTGGTTAGGAAACTATGAGCAAATTCAACATGTAAGAAGACGGGACTGTTTGAAAGAGTGAATTCATCTTCTTAACTCACTCCTCTAAAATGGGAATTATAGGAATCCCTATTTGCTAGGATTATATAAGTCTTAAGTTTAGTGTTATTTATAAAATGCTTGGCATAATGATATCACATATTAAGAACTCTGTTTTTAACATAAATAAAAGTAATAAGTCAATGATGAATCTTGCATTGAAATCAGTTTTAAAATGTATACTTAAATAATATCAGAAAGGGTCATTGAAATAAGGGACTGCTTGATATTCTGTAATTTCTGATAATCTTATGATCAATGATTAAACATGGACATTTATTGTAACATGTATCAAATATATTTTCCTTTAACTTTATTGCCATGAGGCTTTGGTGGAAGGTGTTTGGACAAATCGCACACTTTCTAACTTCACCAACAAATTAGGATCTTAAAATGAGGAAAATACTAAATAATCTTCATCTTTTATCTGACTTTAAGTGACTAGAAAGTAGCTCCGGGAGTTGGTGATGGACAGGAAAGCCTGGTGTGCTGCAGTCCACGGGGTCACAAAGAGTTGGACATGACTGAGCAATTGAACTGAACTGAGAATGTACTTTATAATACATGTCCTTATAATTTCTATTAAAGTTTTAATAATATTTGATAAGGATTTTCCAATACTATTAATAGTCATTTAATAATAAAATCATTTCAGGAAGGGTTGATAGTTATGATAGTTAAATAATATTGATTGCTAAAATTTACTGAGCACTCTCATTTCAGTTTATCAAGCACAGTGTTAAGGACATTATTTGATTATTTAATATTCTCCCCAGATTATATCAGTAAGCATCTGTAGTTTTTCCTCATTTGACCTAGCATTTAGTGAAGTTAGATAATACAATCTATGAGTTATTTAAAATATCCAAAGTTAAACAGCAATGATAAATATAAAGGTGAAGAATCAAGGTTTATGGAGAAAGATCATTGGCTTGAAACTGAAAGCAAACTTGAAGCCAGTGAAAGAAAGTGCTTCTAGAATATGACATTCGGAATGTCTAGTACAGCCTGAATGGGTAGCTGAGATCAGAAGTTTGAGATCCCTAGTAAGAGTCATTGTTTTTTCTCAATTGTATTAGACAGCATGGGTAGATTTGGCAGACAGTAAACGGTCAACTTGATTAGATTGACCTAAGAAAATTGGATGATAAAAAAGTTTGAGAAAGAGGCAGTACAGATTTGAGGACATAGACCAACGGGGATTCCCAGGTGGCTCAGTGGTAAAGAATCATACTACCAATGCAAGAGAGGGCAGGAGATGTGGGTTCGATCCCGTTGTCTCCTGCATTGCTGGAGAAGATCACCTGGAGTAGGAAATGGCAACACACTTCACTATTCTTGCCTGGAAAATTCCATGAATAGGGGAACCCGGCAGACTACAGTGCATAGGGTCACAGAGACTTGAACACAACTGAATGATTGAGCATGTGTACACACACAGACAGACACACACAGACACACACACACACCCCCCAAAAGATCACCAGAGAATATAAATTCAGCTTTAACAAAATGAAAGAGGGAAAAGACCTGTAAAGAAGAGCAGCGATTTCTCTTATTAAGGATTAGATGACAAAATAATCTGTCAGACAAAATTCTACTGAATTAAAGATTCTAAAAATGAAAAATAAAGGATATATATTATGTTTGTATATGTCTTACAAGCTTTCAGAAAAATAGAAACCAACAGACTGATTTTATTTTTTAACTTAATGGCTATTAAGAAGAAATGAATGGAAAAAAAGTCATTCAGTATTACACAAATATTTATTAAGAATATAATGCTAAAGTATAGGATACCTAAACTTAAAAAAATGTTTAAAATGTTACAAGATAAATTCAATCATTATTCAATAGGATGAAGGAAAATAAAAGTACTTTTTCTCTCAGTAAATTTGATTAGAAGGAAACCACAATTATTGCTCTCTTCAGGTAAATAAACAATAAGAATATTAAGACCATCCAAAGGGAATAATCCCTGGGGAATTTCTTGGGCAAGTCCCTGTTAAATTTTTCTATGTTCATTAAAAATGAGGCTTTTATCATACTTTTTATGATTATATATTATTTATAGGGCATCTTTTTTATGAATAAAGAACTAAAATAATGGGAACATGAACAAGACATCTGAAAAACATATTTCATCATTTAAAGTAGACAAACGATATTACAACGGCTAAAATCCCAGACACTGACAACATCAGATGCTGGTGAAGATGTAGAGCATCTGACCTCTTGGTCTTACCATGCAAGCCAGCCATCAGACTCCTTATATTACCCAAATGAGTTGAAAACTTAAGTCTGTGTAAAAACCAGCACATGTCTGTATATAGCAGCTTTATTCATAATTGCCAAAACTTGAAGGAAACTAGTATCTCCTTCAGCAAGTGAATGGATAAATCGGCTGTGCTGTATCTGCTGCTGTTCAGTCGCCCAGTCACGTCCGACTCCCTGTGACCCCATGGGCTGCAGCAGCCAGGCGTCCCTGTCACTCCCCGTCTCCCAGAGTTTGCCCGAGTTCATGTTCCTTGCACCTGTGATGCCCTCCAGCCATCTCGCCCTCTGATGCCCGCTTCTCCGCCCTCAGTCTTCCCCAGCTTCCCCTGGTGGCGGTATCTGCAGGGCCCCTGGTATCTGCGGCTTGCTCGTGACTGAAGCGAAGTCACGGCCAATTCTCTGTGACCCTACGGACTGCAGCCCTCCAGGCTCCTCTGTCCATGGCATTCTCTAGTCAAGAAAACTAGTGTGGGTTGCCATGCCCTACTCCAGGGAACCTTCCCGACTCAGGGATCAAACCCGGGTCTCCTGCATTGCAGGCGGATTCTTTACCACTGAGCCACAGTGAGATATATGTGCAGTGGACTATTATTCGTGGGTAAAAGTAATGAGCTATCAAGCCACGAAAAGATGTGGGGGGAATTTAAATGCATATGATTAAATAAAAGAAGGCAGTCACAAAAGCCTGCATACTATCTTATCTGATTGCAACTATATGACATTCTGGAAAAGGTAAAACTATGGAGACAGAGAAAACATCAATGGTTACCACAGATGGTTTGCAGGGAGGAATGAATAGTGGAATAGGGTTTTCTAGAGTGGTGAAACTGCCCTGCATGAAACTGTAACAGTGGATACCATTCAAATATGTTTGTTAAAAACCATAGAACAAGCAACATGAAGAGTAAATCCTAACGGAAACTGTGGACTTGGGATGACAGAGATGTGTCCATGCTGGTGTATCAGTTATAACAAATATAATATTCTGTTGAGTGCGTGGGGACAGTTGGTATAGTGTAACATTTTGCACATTGAACTCAGTTTTATAGGGAACTTTGTGCCCAAAACACATGTTTCAAATTTTAAATTTTATGGGAATACACTTCAAAAGCATTACTTTTCAAAACTATTTCAAAATATATGCTACTTAGATTGAAAATTTGGAACATTAAACAGTTAATGGCATGAGGTAGAAATTAAATAACTTCTGTTTTAATTAGAGCAACTCTTCTACATTTTTGACATTGTAGGTCTCCATTAAATTATTTTCACAAACAGGTTTTGATGCTTCAAATTTTGAAACTCAGTGATGTATGAAATGATGACTTTTAACTAAGCTCTTAAGAAATAATTCTTAGTATAAATGCATAAATTTTGTTGTTTCAGGGAAAAGACTTTTATTTTTTTTTCCATGTGAGATACTTTTTATCAAATGCTTACTATGAAACATATTTTGATCATACTTTCTATAACCTTAATTTAAACAAGAGCTTAATTCTTTCTAAAGATTATATATGTGCGTGTGTATATACCTTTCACAAATCAGTTTCATGTTTAGAACTTTTTTACATGCTTTGCTTTTGGCAATTTTGATTCAGTCAAACATTTTGGTCTATACTAATCCATAAAAGCCTTGCAACAGTTGGGTTGAAACTACAGGAAGCTCAGTAGATTAGTGGGACCAACAGAATATCCCCCTACTGAATTTACATGTGTGAAATTCCTTTATCATAGGACCCTGTCAGCAAATCTGCGCTTTCTAAAAGTGCTTTTGAATGCTATGCAGTATCTGGTATAGATATTGTAATTTTAAAACACCCACGTTTACTCCAGCCAAGATGAAAATAAAATTTTACAGTAATCCTCTTATTGGCAGTGAATTGCTGTCACTTCCTCTTAACAGTTGCGAATCACTCATATTTAGACTCTGTTTTCTAACCAGAAAGGAAGTTAAAAGTTAGTTATACAGATTATAAAGGATGCCTTCCTGGATCATGTTTTCTTTAGTTGCCATCACAGTAACCACCTGCGATCTTGATAACATTAGACTTCCCAAAATCTCCGTTCCTGCGCATTTAACCTTCTAGTGTCAGTTCTTTTTGGTTTAATCATTGCTTCTAATTCTTCGGTTCATTTGTTTCTGATTCTGTATAGTAAATGCCCTGCCCAGTTTTTTTTTTTTTTTTTTTTATCTTTTGTATTTTATTCTGTTTATACTTAAAAGGCTTTTAATTTTTCCAGGTTGCTGTCTGTGAACCATCTGACTCCCAATTCCAATCTCCTATGTTAAAGACAGTTTTTAAAAATTTATTATGTATGTGCATATCTTCACATATTAAAATGTTTCATCTCTTTCTTTTAGCTTGTTAGAGTTGGTAGACCTATAGAATACATTTGCACCTTTTGACTATCGCCTTTCATTTTCCTCCATCTTCCCCTTTGGGACACAGGATGGCTAGAGATGTGAAAACCACTTTGTAAGGATACTAGGACGGTGGAATTGAAGGCTGAAAATAGGATCGCCAGGAACATGATGGAGCTGTTGTTCCTTGTCTGAACAACCCTTCTTTGCACTATTTATGTAACAGAAAAAAACCCCTGTTTGATGAAATCCAATTACTTGTTCATGCAGCCTAACATGATTCTGATATAGCAACTGCAAGTGTTTATAGCTTATTCAGATGTTAGAAATTGAGATGAAGAAACAGATATGTGAAATAAGGTAGTAGTTTATACTTATTCTTCTTCCTATATTGCCACAAATTACTAGGAATTTACCAAATTAAAAATTTGTAGATATTCAATGCTAGATATGTTAGAAAAATAATGTTTTTATTTAATACTAATAATATAGTTAAAACCCGTGTGCAAAAAGCAATTGATTTTTAAGTTATATTAATTCTATGGACACATAAATATATTTTTCCAAGAAGAAATTTAGCAAATTCTTCCATTTAATGAACCTAGAATATGGTAAATAACTTTTCCATGTTCATTTAGTATATATTCAAAATAAAGCAGCTCACCTGGATTATTGGCCTTGATTCAATTTATTTATTCCTTTTGGGAAAAAAAAGAATTCAACATATTTCATGTTATAAATATTTATATGGACTTTTTGATTGTGTTATTTGTATAAATATCACTTGTTGTCTCTGAAAATTTTGAAATTTATGTGCAAGTATTATGGGAGAAGTGAATCTGTGTGTGGTGTTTGGATCAGCTCTGCTCAAAGCTACCCTAATTCTTGAAAGGCAGTCTATACAGGCAGAGAGAGACACAAAGTCGTCACATACTTTCTGCTGAATAAAGAGATTTAATGCAATTTGTATGGTCAAATTAGACAGTTTGTCAGTTCTTGGGTTTTGGAACATAGGTGTAAAAAGATGACAACCTATTTTAAAACAGTTTAATCATTCTTAGTAAGTAGAAGTCATCACAAGAAAAATTCCCTGGGCAAACACTTGCTTTTCCTCTCAAGTGGATTTTGGATTGCTAAACATAACTTAGGTACAAGTATTTTAAATAAAACCTCTTTTTTAACAATTAAAACAGTCTGCTATTTGAGTGTCCAGGTGCTTATGGCTACAATTTTTTTATTGGATTATTTATCAAATTTAATCATAAATTATGATTTCACACTGAAGTTTGGTAGAAGTTAAAACACACAAACACACATATTCACACTACAGATATTCTCATGCGTTTCTGAACTCATCTGCATGATAAAGATATTTGAGGACAGAAATAACTTTTTCTTGTCATTTCCCAACATTGATGTGGTAAACCTTGCTCAATGCATTTACAATTCCATCAGATTTATCTCAGAGAAGCATATGAGATCTTTTGTACAGATTCATTCTTTCCAAGTATTTTTATTGTGGTAAACTTTACATAAAATTTACCGTCTTAGCCATTTTTAGTGTATAATTTTAGAGGTATTAAATGCATTCATGTTGTGCTATCATTGCCACCAGGTATCTTTAGAATTCCTTTCATCCTGTAAAACTGAAACTGTGTACATATTGGACAGTAACTCTCCATTCTCCATTCTCCCTTTCCCCTTGCTCCTTACAACCATTTTTCTATCTTTTGTCTCTGTGATTTTGATTACACTGTGTACCTCATGTAAGTGTAATCAAGCCAAATTTTTCAGACAGTTTTGTAACTGTCTTCATTCACTTAACATAATGTTTTAAAGTTTTATCCTTATTGTGGCAACTGGTTAGAATTACCTTCCTTTTAAAATTTGAATAATATCCCATAGTGTGTATATATGTATATTAATACACATAAATAAAATATACCTTTAGCTTATCATTCATTCAGTGATGGCCAGTATGGTTGCTTCTATTTTTATGCATAATTCTGTTTACAAGTACTAATTTTAACTGTTGTGAATAATGCTGTTATGAACGTGGGTTTACAAGTACCTGTTTGAGACCCTGCTTTCAGTTATTTTAGTTATATACCTGGAAGGGAAATTGTTGGCTCTTATAGTAATTCTATTTTTAATTTTTGGGGGAACTGTCACACTGTTTCCACAGTGGTTGTACGATTTTACATTCCCACCAACTGTGGACAAGTGTTCTAGTTTCTTCACATCCTTATCAAAACTTTGTTTTGACAGTTGCCATTCTTATGAGTATGAGGTGTTTTTTTCATTCTTTATTCAAAAGTCACTATATGAATTAACATTTTTATGTAAAATGGAAATTTGATATATATATGAAATTATACATAAGAATTAGCAATGGAAAGGATTTCAGTAATTAGTAAAATATCTATATTGGTGAATTCATTCTTTTTACCATGTTATATAAATTACCACAAATTTCTCTAGGTAAAAGCATATAAATATTCAGTATTAGATGTAATAATGAAATAATACTTTGATTAATTATTTTTAAGTACAGTAACAAAGATCTGTATATTGATTATATTGAACTGTCCAAAAACAGTAAGTATTTAGAAAGGTAGCTTGCAATATACAACTTAAATCTCTGAAAATCATTTAAATCTATGTGAACTATGTGTTCTTTTGTTTGAATATGTTTTATGAAATGTTAAATAATGCATATTAAGAAAGTGGTCAAATCCTTGACAAATGCTGTTAATAAGCACAGAAATATGGTAACAGAGAGTATAGTAAAAGATGAAAGTGAAACAGTTTTCATTGATGTTCTGTCAAAGAAATTTAGGCCACTAACAACAGAGTACGTATTAAAAGATTAAAGTGATGCTGAATTTTCATTGATATATTTTCTGCCATAGGAAGTTTAGGACATTGTTTTTCTAACAACTCAAGTGGGGTAATAAATACCTTCTAGGCCAATAAAAAGTTTCTGTAGGCAAGGTAATTTAGTATGTGCTCTGGCAGATGACATATGCAATTTTTCATCCTCTCTGAAACCACCTGAACAGCTGTCCTTGTGTGCTAAATGGTTATTAAAATACCTCTTCAGAAGTGTTTACCTGAAGGCTATAGAAAAAGTGAGATATCTTCTCAATTCTGGAGAAATTCAATTTAATAAAGTTGATTTTAAGCTCTATTACACCTCAGCCCTATTTTCTCCATGGTTGTTTGAGATGGAAAGAATGACTGCGTCTGTTGGGAGACAGATCTGTGGTGACAAAAAATGGTATTTGGATCCCCATCATCATAACTGTGAAAATAATTCATGGGTAACCTATAAAGCCATCCTAAAAAATACAAATACTTAGGAAGGGAAGGTAAAGTAAAAACACGTGTGGATTCTTGGCAATATTTCACCAAAGAGAATTTCTATTCTCTGAGCGTGTGTTGTGTTGTGTTGTGTGTCAGTCGTGTCTGACGGTTTGTGGCCCTATGGAATGTAGCCCCCCAGGCTCCGCTGTCCATGGGATTTCCCAGGCAAGCATACCAGAGCAGGTTGCCGTTTCCTTCTCCAGGAGATTTTCTCGACCCAGGGATTGAATCTGCATAAGCCCAGTCCATCTGTTACTTCTCTACAGTAACTTTATGCACAACTGCTGAGGACACCAAATTCAGTAAAACATAGTGTAAATTATGACCAAAAATTTCTCTAAAATACAAAAACAGGTTTTGCCCGTTCATGATCAATAACCTCAGATATGCAGATGACACCACCCTCATGGCAGAAAGTGAAGAACTAAAAGCCTCTTGATGAACGTGGAGGAGAGTGAAAAAGTTGGCTTAAAGCTCAACATTCAGAAAACTAAGATCATGGCACCCAGTCCCATCACTTCATGGCAAATAGATGGGGAAACAGTGGAAATAGTGGCTGACTTTATTTTGGGGGGCTCCAAAATCACTGCAGATGGTGATTGCAGCCATGAAATTAAAAGATGCTTACTCCTTGGAAGGAAAGTTATGACCAACCAAGACAGCATATTAAAAAGCAGAGACATTACTTTGTCAACAAAGGTCCATCTAGTTAAGGCTATGGTTTTTCGAGTGGTCATGTATGGATGTGAGAGTTGGACTATTAAGAAAGCTCTGAGCACAGAAGAATTGATGCTTTTGAACTGTGGTGTTGGAGAAGACTCTTGAGAGTCCCTTGGACTGCAAGGAGATCCAACCAGTCCATCCTAAAGGAGATCAGTCCTGGGTGTTCATTGAAAGGACTGATGTTAAAGCTGAAACTCCAATGCTTTGGCCACCTCATATGAAGAACTGACTCATTGGAAAAGACACTGATGCTGGGAGCGATTGGGGGCAGGTGGAGAAGGAGACGACAGAGGATGAGATGGTTGGATGGCATCACCGACTCAATGGACATGGGTTTTGGTGGACTCCGGGAGTTGGTGATGGACAGGCAGGCCTGGTGTGCTGCGGTTCATGGGGTCACAAAGAGTTGGACACAACTGAGCGATTGAACATAACTAATGCTGAAGTACAAAAATCTATGGAACAGAATCAAAGAGACTGTATACAGTATACACAAGAGATGCTGACATAGTGCTTGGATAGCCACCAGAGAGTTTGTCCCTTTTCGCCATTCTTTCTTTCCTGGAGGAATGAAGCAAAGGTTAGAAAATTGAAAACTGTCTATATTGTAGAGACAAGTACCACCAGGCTTCCTGGGTTGCACTGAATATAATGGGGAGAAGGGCAAACACTTATAGCCTGAGAATTCTTATAGTCCAGTTCACAGAATCACTGATATTCTTCCAATAATCCTCTCACTCATGAGATAATTTATTTTTTTAAAAAATCATAGCAGCCTTTCTAAGAAAATCTAGAGGATAGCTCTTCTTGTCCAACTGTGTGACTAATGTACTAGTAAGAACAGGTCTCTGTATGCTGCTAAAAAAAGGAAAGAAAATAATATATATGTCAGTATTTGATAACACTAAAAGATGAGAGGACAAAATGCTCAATCCTGCTCTTTCTGAGCTTGGGGTCAACTCTATGTCAGAAGAGTATGTAGCCTTTAGAGATTCTGTCTTTTCTTTATATACTAATTTTCCAGTCAAGAATCCTGGAGTAGGTTGACATTTCCTACTCCATGGGGTCTTCCCCACCCAGGGATCAAACCCAGGTCTCCCACATTGCAGACAGATTCTTTACCATCTGAGCCACCATGGAGCCCTTATATACTGAAGACTTGAAGAAATCATAGTATGCATACAATATATTTTGTACCAGGTGAGTACTTTCTTATTCCCCCTCAATACTCTCTGATGTATCTCTAACTATACTTTATTTTTTATAACATTATATATTTGTATCTAAGGTTCAAGCCAAGTTTGTTAGTTACTTAGTTAGCTAGTTTATTTAGCTAGCTAGTTTACGTCTAACTATGGTTCTTGTGATTCCCACCAGCTGTATGCTAAAACAGCTGTGTCTCCCTCTCTTCCACTCAGCAATTTCCAGGGACTCATATTTAAAGGAGAGTGAAATGCTGTCTCTAATTATAACAGCAATCTGTTCCGCAGCAGTTTTCACACTCTATTTACATTCCCTACTGTGTTTTTCCAATAGTTTTACTCTTCCTTCCATTTCTCTAATTTTGGTTTTAAACCCATCAAATTGCTCGTTAACTGAATTAATTTTAAAGTACATTACTTCTAACACACTTTTTGGGAAGCACATATGATTGTTTATACTGATATTTAGGACTGTGTTTATTTCTCCAAATATCAAGGACAAGGTGAACTGTTGGGTGTTAGTAAAGACGGTTGATCCTTAATATCCATTTATCTTCTGCCACTGGTGCTGCCTGCCTTACAATGCCTCAGAAGGCAGAGGTGGCAGAAGAGGAGTGACTCATGTCAGCACAGAACCTTTTCAAGTATGTTCTAATTCATCTGCACTAAATTACTATTTAACAGAAAAAGAAAACACAATGTAAGACTGTTAGCAAGCATCTGCTTCAAGAAATGTGGCAAATAAACTAAATCTCCACTAACTGTGCAACAAAGTATGTACTGAATTTCCAAGGTATACAGTAATGATATAATTTTAGAATAGTCTTTTGTAATTATTTAAATCCATTTCTTAATTTCATGACATGACTGGCTACAGGCCAAAGAAAAGACATACAATGTGTATGTCCCTGCTACTGCTACTGCTAAGTCACTTCAGTCGTGTCTGACTCTGTGCAACCCCATCCCTGGGATTCTCCAGGCAAGAACACTGGAGTGGGTTGCCATTTCCTTCTCCAATGCATAAAAGTGAAAAGTGAAAGTGAAGTCGCTCAGTCATGTCCAACTCTTCGAGACCCCATGGACTGCAGCCTACCAGGCTCCTCTGTCCATGGGATTTTCCAGACAAGAGTACTGGAGTGGGGTGCCATTGCCTTCTCTGGTGTATGTCCCTAAAAGTCCCTAAGTGTGATCTCAAGCAAGTTGTTGCTTCACATGCTATGATTTTCCTAACCTGGTAACATAAAGATTTTAAAATAACGATTTTTTGTTTAATATTCAGATGTTAATACCCAAAACATAAAAATATCTTATAATCTAAACATGTTCTATTGTCAGATGGTTATTTAAAAAATAAATACAAAAATGAAAGTCCATAAATCAATGAAAATACATCCTACACATTACTTCTTCAAAATATATTTTGTTACCTGATAGTTTAGTTGCTTTACCCTTCTTATTATTCAGATTGTCATGGCAAGCTAATTCAGTTTTCATAGGAAAGTTAGCATATTTTGCCAGTTTCCAAAAAACATGCTTTCAGTGATTTGTTATTATTTTGGACAGATATATTGAGGAAAAACTGCTATTTTTATAGCATTTTTATTTGCTATCAAAATAAGATATTTTCTTCCAAAGTATTACTTATAATCATTTGTATATTAAAAGTCCTGATTATTAATTTATAGTCTATCTTATTTAATTTGATTATTGATCTAATTTTTTAAATTTCCATATACATAATCAATTCAACTGAGAATAATAAACTCAGCTCTGCCTTTTTTCATATTTACATCTATTACTTATTTCTTGGCTCTAAGGTAATTTTCCCTTAGTTCCAGAACAATGGCAATAATAGGGTGATTTTAAGCATTCTTGTCTGTCTCCCAACCCTAAATAGAGTCCTTTCATTGTTTTAGTATTAAACTTTGATTCTGACTTGAGATAGTTCTCAGAAATATTGTCTTTATCAGTTTGCAACACCATGAAGTGGGAACTGAGGTGAAATTGTGTTGAGAGGGTGGGGAAGTCTCAACATTCCTTTTTAAGTGATTCCCTGCTGAGAATTTGTACTTTCTCCAAAACCTATTTTATTTCAAAATCTGAGTGTATTTATATCTCTAATTTACTTTCAGTAGCTACTACTACAAAAGTTTTAGCTCTTTTTTCTCCTACTCAGTTAAATTCTATGTAAACAAGACAAACAGTAATTTAATGACCTCTAATTCCCATATCAACAAAAAAATGTAAAGAATTATCCTCAATTAAAAATAACAGTTCTCTGTTTCCTATAAATACAAAATTAGCTTCCTAGCACAATATTGTACATAGTTAATTTCAATAGCAATGGCAAGAAATATATTGAAGTGGTCTGGTCTGCATTTTCCCCCCAGTTGGACATGAACACTTTTTTTCATCAAAGGGGTTTTTTCTCCTAAGCATTTTACCACATTCTGCCTAACTTTATATAAAACAAGTATGCTAGATCCTTGTAAAAGTTCTGGTGACAGACTGTATTTATTCCCTTTGCACACAGAGAACCGTATTGAAATATAGAGAATAGCAGAGGTTTTAGAATCAGAAGGACCGTGGTATGAAGCCTCCTGTTGTTCATATGTACAGAGGGAGCAAGAATAACTGGAATGAAATAAAAGAATGAAGCAAATGACCACTAATGTTCCATGAGTGTGCATGTATATGTAAATGAAAGCAAGTGTATTTGTATTCATATTATGTATCTATGGAACAGTATTCAAAGTTACATCCCACAGACACCAAGCCTCTGAAAACTCATTCATTCATAAATAAAAAACATCACCAATCTATCCCTTGCCAATAATAGTTACTGTGCATAAAATAAAGGTGGGTACTGTTTCTTATTAGGTATAATAATGTATATTCCTCACATGAGTTGCCTTAGTTACAATTTTTATTCAACCCATAGTTTTTAAAACTAAACCCTTATCATAGACATGCGTGCGTGCTAAGTCACTTCAATCGTATCAGACTCTTCACGACCCTGTGGACTGTAGCCCACCAGACTCCTCTGTCCATGGGATTCTCCAGGCAAGAATACTGGAGTGGGTTGTTATGCATTCCTCCAGGGGATCTTCCAAATTCAGGGATCAAACCCGCATCTCCTGTGGCTCCTGAATTGCAGGCAGATTCTTTATCACTGAGGCACAGGGAAGCTTATGATAGACACTTATGTGTAAGACAGTTTTATTCTTCTTTAGATCAGTAAACAGGAACATTGCTTGTTCTTTGTGTGTGGTTGTTGTTTTTATATGATGTTTTTACATGAAACATAAAGACTTCACGAACCTCTTCTCTCAACAAGATGTCTTTGGGTAAAAATAAATAAGCTGTTTTAAGGAGGGACATTTCTTGTCATGGCACTTGTCTTCTGACAGTTACTCAGTGACACAGAGCTGAAGAGGGCTCTATGTGCTTATGGTGAAAAATGATTCCTAGGACTTGACGGGAAGAATGTGTTCATTCCAAGCCTGGGGCAGAAGTCTGCTGAGATAAACAGAAGAGAGTGAGCAAATTCATCAAGACTCGCATTATGTATTTCTCCCCTGGTCTGATGCCTGATGTTGCACGATTCCTACAAGCAACCAAACTGTAAAACCAGTGCTACAAAACAGAAGCACCTGTAAGTCAATGGGAGCACATTTTTGCTCAACGAGAGATCCTGACAACTAACAACTGACAACCATCTGCCAGAGACACAGTTTGAATTTTTAAGACAAATCAGTTCCCTTTCCCAGCTTCCAGACTCATGCCCAGTAAAGCTTCCAATGTCTAACATCTTGATTCACAGAATTATGAACTTTTGGGGCTTGCCTGGTAGGCAAAATTATCTGAGGCAAGACTCAGACTTTTCAGATAAGGATAATGAGCACAAGTTAATTAGATAGCAGTTCAAGGTCATACAGCTACTTCAAGAGAGTGATCAGAATAAATCTTGATACAATTTTTGATATATTCTGTCCAACATTATAAATTGTGAAGTTCTTTTTAGATCTCCAGACCTTCCTTCAATGTACTGTTTCATTATTCCTCCCATCCTCATGTCATGTTTAACTTGATGAGCATGGCCTTTATAACATCATCCAAGTCTTTCATAGAATTTTGACCAGGCTGAGTTACCTAATGACTCTTGGCTCCTTTTTTTTTCCCTTTTTTTGTCAATGCCAGTGGAACTTATTCCACTTGGTCAAATTATGAGACTTTATTTAAAAAATGAATCCAGCCTAAGTTTCTTGAACACTTGCCACATATTTCTTTGCATCACACATAGTTGCTGTGCTTTCATGCTGTGCTTAGCCGCTCAGTCGTGTCTGACTCTGTTCGACTCCATGGACTGTAGCCCACCAGGCTCCTCTGTCCATGGGGGATTCTCCAGGAAAGAATACTAGAATGGGTTGCCATGCCCTTCTCCAGGGAGTCTTCCTGACCCAGGGATCGAACTCAGGTCTCCCGCAATGCAGGCAGATTCTTTACTGTCTGAGTCCTCAGGGAAGCCCCTATGGTTAGTTAATACTCAGTAAAAATTGTTAGAAAATGTAGTGTGTGTTGAAGTATGAAGCACTAGGGAAGGTTCAAGGGGGTGGCACATGGCTCTGCCCACAGTTCTTTTTTTTTATTAGCTGGAGGCTAATTACTTTACAATATTGTAGTGGTTTTTGTCACACATTGACATGAATCAGCCATGGACAAAGACAGAAATATAGATCAATGGAACAGAATAGAATGCCTGCAGTTTTAAAGTAATATGCAAACAGTTTCTCTACTACTAACCTGTCATCATTCCAGCCTTGTTTTGTTGGCATGCACTATTCAGTGCTTTTCCTGTGTCAGTAACCATGGTGAACAAATCCAGGATAGAATGTGTTGGAGATTGGGAATCCAGAGGGACACTGATAATTTTGGAAAGTGAGCCACATCTATGATTGAATTTTTTAATGTTAAACTAAAAGCAGTCAAGCTGGAGGGAGTCTGAAAAACCTGGAAAATATGATGACTGATTTTTCCAAGAAGGCTTCTTGCCCCCATCCCCATGTGATCAGCAGTAGTTTTAATTTTATGATGAATCTTCCCTGCTTTTTTGCCACATTTCCCTGGTGAATGAGTGGAGCAATCTTTGAGTTGGCAGGCCAAATTTAAGAAAACAATCTGTAACACTGGAGCATAGTGAAGCTAGCTGGCACATACGGGGAGTGAAAACATGACTGTGGCCTCATTAGCACTGTGTGCTAAGAAACAAGCTAAGCAGCCAAGTGTGAAGGTGAACCAGGAATGGTGAAGTCCTGGGCACCTAAAGTGGATAGATTTGCTTCTCTGTGGAATTTTTCCCTGGATCTAATTAAAGCCTGATCCTTTCCAGCTGTAGTGGCACAGATTGTTTTACGATAAACTCAATGTATAATTAAAAATCTCATTAATCATTTCCCAAATTATTTGCTGTAATATAAAATGGAAGTTGAAGCCATTTTCGCTGTGAAAAATGGTTTTAATATTAATAACCATGCCTGTAACAGATCTTAATGGCAACAAGACCTTTGTGTTTCTATTTATAGTTTTCATTTTCACATCTCCCTCACTAAAAAAGCAGCTGAATACTCAAGTATTCTTTATTTCAATGTCTTTCTTTAACATATCTTCAACTTAAAAAAAAATTTATTGGGTATAATAAGAATATTTATGACTGCAAGTCCAGATTAAATTTATTAAACAGACACAGCATTCATAAATATAACTGCAATTTTTAAAATTTTTTTTTTATTAATTGGAAGCTAATTACTTCACTATAACTGCAATTTTAAGCTATGATGCCAACAGTTTCTCTACTACTGACCTGTCATCATTCCAGCCTTGTTCTGTTGGCATGTGCTAGTCAGTAACTTTTTATTGTGATGGCAATCCATCTAGATGCTTACACTCAAATGTTTATAGCTATCAGACATAACTTAAATCTTCATATCAGCTTTTTTATATACAATTTTAAAAAGTTACACTCTATTTACAGTTACAAAATAATGGTGTGTAAATGTTCCCTTTTCTCCACATAGTTACCAACGTTTTTGATGATAGCCATTCTGACAAGTGTGAGGCTATATCTCGTGATTTTGATTTACATTTTCCTGATGATTAGTGGTATTGAACAGATTTACATGTGCTTGTTGGCCATCTGCATTTTCTCTCTGAAAATATGCTTATTCTGTCACCCTGCCTATTTTTTAATGGGTTGTTTGTTTTATTGCTGTTGAGTAGAATGAGCACTTATATATGTTGGATATTAATCCCATGTAGGTAATACCATTTGTAGCTATCATCTCCCATTCAGCATTTTTTTTTTTTCCTTTTGATTTTGTCAATAGTTTCCTTTGCTTGTAAAAAAGCTTTTAAGTTGAATTAGGTCCCATTTATTTATTTTTGCTCTTATTTCTTTTAGGATATGGATCCCCCAAAATGTTGATTCTATTTAGGTTAAAGAGTGTTCTGCCTACATTTTCCTCTAGGAGTTTTATTGTAGTCAGCCTTATATTTAGGACTTTAATCCAACTTGAGTTTACATTTTTATATGATGTTAGAGAATGTTCTAATTTCATTCTTTTCACATTTAGCTGTCCAGTTTTTCCAGCACCACTTATTGAAGAAACTGTCTTTAGTCCATTGTATATTCTTGCCTCCTTTGTCATGGATTAGATGACCGTAAGTACATGGATTTATTTCTGGACTGTCTATTCTGTTCCATTGATCTTGATTCCTCCAACTCTTATCTTCCTTATCAATATTATGTTGGGTATTTAAAATCTTTTGTGTTTCCATACAAATTTCAAAACTATGTGTTCTCGTTAAAAATGCCATTGATATTTTGATAGAAATTGTGTTGAATCTGTAGATTGCCTTGGGTAGTATCATCATTTTAATAATATTTATTCTTCCAATCAACATGGTATATCTCATTGTTTGTGTCATATTCAGTTTCTTTCATCAGTGTCTTGTAGTTTTCAAGTATAGGATTTTACCTCATTAGGTAGGTTTACTCCTAGATAGTTTATTCTTTTGGAAACGGTGGTAAGTGGAGTTGTTTCCTTAATTTCTCTTTTTGATAGTTCATTGTTTGTATATAAAAATGCAACAGATATCTGTTATGTTCTGTTTCCTATTGAAACCTATGCAGGTTAAGGGGAAGACTATTTTCTGGAAATTATTTCCATTGAATACATTGAATTTGAGCATTCACTACAAAAGATAATAGTTGTGAAAGTTAAAATGGACAATATCTTAGATCAGACTGCCATAACAAAACACCATCAACTGGGTGGCTTCAATAACAAAATTTTTTTTTCATGATCTTGGATCTGAAAAGTCTAAGATCAAAGAGTTGGGCAATTCAGGATTTGGCAAGCTCTCTCTTCCTGATTTGTACACAACTGCCTTCCCCTGTGTATTCATCTTCATTGTGTATACACATGGAAGGAGAATATCTTTCTGATACTTCATTGTTAGTACAGTGTTGGTGTCAACTCTAAGTTTATAAGGATAATGATGACACTTGCCCAATATGATAGGGATAAGCAACAGAACTCTCACTTGGTGACAATTTCAAATGTGGCTCTTTGGTAAACAATTTTCAACATTATGTGTGACCAGGTGGTTCCCTGGGGAGATGCTTAGGTTATACTTACTGTTCCTGAAACCCATCTGGTTAACTTAGCATTTGATCTTCATTTATTGTGATTGTTAAAAATTGTTAGCAATAGTTGCTTTAACCTAGGACAGGTTTGGCATATGTCTTCTTTGTACTTTCATCTATCATGGTCCTAGATCAGTGTATGAGAGACTTATGGCTAGTGAAGTATATTTAAATCTGAGAAAAATTTAAAAATTCAGTTCTTGTTTCCTGATCTTTCCCAGGACCAAGAGAACTAAGAGCCTGGCAGTCTAACTAAAAAAAAAAAGAAAAGAAAAAATTAAGTATCAGTATTTTCTTCTTCATGGCTTTCCTTGCTGACCACTTGATAATCACCTAGTTGTGCTACAGCACTTAGAAGATACCTAAAGTGATAGAGCTTTTTAGACGATACCAAAAGCCATAGAGCTAAGAATGAGAAATGCTAAAAGTCATATGTTAGTTATATTTAACATACATGTATTATGTAGAGACTGAGGGGCTTTGCGGTAAAACATATTGGCTGAATACTTTCAACACCGTGATTTATTTTTGTTATTATAGTTCAAAGCAGCAATCCTGTATTCATTGTTCTTTAATGCTTTTGTTGTGGTTGTTTTGCATTGTAAAAGGCCATTGAGTTGCAATCAACTCTGTGTGTGTGTGTGCACATGTGTGCATATATATATATATATGTATGTATATATGCTACATGTATACACATATATACATAAGTATGCATATACATATATGTGTATATAACATATATATATGTTATTGCTTATTCACTAAATCCTGTCTGATTCTTGCTACCCTATAGAATGTAGCATGCCCTCCTCTGTTTATGGGATTTCCCAGGCAAGAATACTGGAATCGGTTGCTATTTTCATCTCCAGGGGAACTTCCTGACCCAGCAATCAAACCCACATCTCCTGCATTAGCAGGTAAATTCTTTACCACTGAGCCACCTGGGAAGCCTATATCTATATAATATAAAATTATATATATACATATATAATTTATAAATATATATAATAAATTATGTGTAACTAATAATTTTTATATATTATATAAAATTAAGTTCTGAATTTCTGTTGTTAAAGAAAGTTGATGTTAATAATGTAGGTACACAAAATATTGGTTCACATTTACTGTCCATGCTGACAAACTGTGGAAAGCTCTTAGAGAGATGACAATACCAGACTATCTTACCTGTCTCCTGAGAAACCTGTATGTGGGTCAAGAAGCAACTGCTAGAACCCTGTATGAAACAACTGACTGGTTCAAGATCAAGAAAGGAGTACAACAGGGCAGTCTGCTGGTGTTTAACCTATACTCTGTTCACATCATGAGAAATGCTGGGCTGGGTGAGTTACAAGCTGGAATTAAGATAGGTGGGAGAAACATCAACAACATCAGATATGCAGATGACACCACTCTAATGGCAGAAAGTGAAGAGGAACTAAACAGTCTCTTGAGGGTGAAGGAGGAAAATGAAAGAGCTGGCTTAAGATTAAATATTAAATAATAATAATAAGATCATGGCATCCAGCCCCATTACTTCATGGGAAATAGAAGGGGAAAAGGTAGAAACAGTGACATATTTCCTCTTCCTGGACTCCAAAATCACTGCGGACGGTGACTGCAGTCATGAGATCAAAAGACCATTGCTTCTTGGCAGGAAAGTGATGACAAACCTAGACAGTGTTGAAAAGCAGAGACATTACTCTGCTGACAAAGGTCTGAATGGTCAAAACTATGGCCTTCCTAGTGGTCATGTATGGTTGTGTGAGCTGGACCATAAAAAAGGCAGACCACCAAAAAATTGATGCCTTAGAACTGTGGTGCTGGAGAAGACTCCTGACAGTTCCTTGGAGACTTGGAGACAGGTGGCAACGCCATCAAACCAATCAATCTTAAGGAAGATCAATCCTGAATATTCACTGGAAAGACTGATGCTGAGGCTGAAGCTTCAGTATTTTGGTCATCTGATGCAATCAGCTGGTCCACTGGAAAATTCCCTGATGCTGGGAAAGATTGAGAGCAGAAAGAGAAGAAGGTGTCAGGGAATGAGATGGCTGGACAGAATCACTGATGTGATGAACAAGAACTTAGGCAAACTCCAGGAGATGGTGAGGGACAGGGAGGCCTGGCATGTTGCAGTCCATGGGGTCACAAAGAGTCTCACATGACTGGGCAACTAAACAACAACAAATGGTAACAAGATTGAATACAGGCAGTCTAAGAGATCAAAACTGTAGAGGAAAAATTAGTATAAGGCTAGTTGATGTGTGAAGAAGTATACAAACATAAGGACTTAGTAAGTGAAGCTGTAGAAATTGGTTTTACACATCATTGTGAAAAACAAATATTTACTCAGAAAATGCTTTTTTAATCTTTTTTTTTTGTATTTTTATTGTCAGATTTTCTTATGCACTATGGAAAATAAAGTAAGTGTCAATGTGTTACATTATCAGAAGACCTCCATAGATAATGAAATTGTTCCACTTTTATGTCAATGTCATCAGATACTTCAAATAATAAGCTGATTAGTTAGGTACCCATATAGGTTGCATCTTTTCATCCAGTTTATGAAATCTGAGGGAAAGTATTAAAAGTTCATTCTGACAAAAATTAAACATCAAACATTACTCTGAATGCTGTTGTAAATTCAATATCGAAGACAAAGTTTGGTGGAGCACAGTATCATGATCAAAAAAGAACTTTAATAAAACATATAAGAAAAAAGTACTTGAAATTGGTCTCAAGGCATGGATATAATTTACAATTACATTTGAATAAATTTTCATATTCCAGAAATCTATATGGAAATTTTACCTGTCAAAATTTACATATATATACATAAATAAACACATATATACATACACATATATGTTGGCACAAGCACTCATGCAAGATTGAATGTAACTGAATTACAAAATTTTAGTTATGCATCTCCTGACTAAAAAAATAAAACTCTGCATGATGTCATCTGTGTTTCTTCTAATACCCAGGATCAGTTGTATTTTAGAAATGTCTGACCCTTAAAAAAAATGATTTTACAAATCAACCTATAGAATACAATCTGATATTCAGTATTTTTAAAACAGTACTTCATATTTTGTTGAAGTGAATTTGATATCAGAAGTTTTAATTAAAATTTTCACTGAATGGAGCACTAAAATCTAATTCTTTTAAGCTTTTAGTGTAGTAGTGCAGTTACTTAATTTTTTTTTTTTTGAAATGAAGAGCTAATAGGATGGCTTTTACTTATTTAAATATTAATCAAAGAAAGACACTCCAGAATTCATAGGCAAAAGACAGTAGCTGTTCATTGGGCTGTAATATTTAATTTATTTGAAGAGGTTTAAAAATACTAGTTTAATAAAACAATTTGTTAGTCAAAATATTTCAAAGATTACATAATTTCAGTTTTTTTAGCAAAACTTTTTACTTTCAAAAGAGTCCTTGTTTGAATAATAAACTACAAGATCAGCTTATTAATAATATGTATAGATATATGTACGCTTAATTTAATGAATGTCATAACATATCAAGGGCTTCCCTTGTGGCTCAGCTGGTAAAGAATCCACCTGCAAAGAAGGAGACCTGGGTTCGATCCCTGGGTTGGGAAGATCCCCTGGAGAAGGGAAAGGCTATCCACTCCAGTATTGTGGCCTGGAGAATTCCATGGACTGAATAGTCCATGGGGTTGGAAAGAGTCAGACACGCCTGAGTGACTTTCACTTTCACTATAACACGTCAAAATACCACTACTTGATTTGAGGATACAGAAACAAGATAAATTTGGGAAAATAAGATTTCCAAAAGACCTTAAAAAAAAAATCTCTTGCCATTAATCTGTGATAAATATTAATTATAAGTAAAAACTCATGTCTAATACAACAGTAGTTGTTACAAATAAGAATTTTCATGAAGTGCAGGTATAGTAATTAGGATAATCTAACCATATGTTATACAAATTCCTTACAAATGGGTTAATACTATAAAGATTTGAGCCTCTCTTAAGACCCTAATGCTGGGAGGGGTTGGGGGCAGAAGGAGAAAGGGACGACAGAGGATGAGATGGCTGGATGGCATCACCGACTTGTAGGCATCAGTTTGAGTAAACTCCGGGAGTTGGTGATGGACAGGGAGACCTGGCGTGCTGTGATTCATGGGGTCGCAAAGAGTTGGACACGACTGAGAGACTGAACTGAACTGAACTAAGTCATATTAAAATGCAGGTAAGTAGTTCCATGCTGTCAATCAAAGACTTGTAGCCTCTTTTGTCTCATAACACTGCCATGTTTAGGGTTTCAGAATTATCTACTTAATTGTTTACATTCAGATAAGGGAAGGGAGAGCTTAAAAAAATTTAGGTGGGTATTGGGGGCCAAGCCTAGAAGATGGTGGTGGTGGTTAGTCGCTAAGTCATGTCCAACTCTTGCGACCCCATGAACTGTAGCCTGCCAGTCTGTTCTGTCCATGGAATCTTCCAGGCAAGAATACTGGTGTGGGTTGCCATTTCCTTCTCCAGGGGATTTTCACAACCCAGGGATCGAACCTGGGTGTCCTGCACTGCAGGCAGATTCTTTACCAACCGAGCTACCAGGGACTTACAGCCTGGAAAGGGTTCAGTCATTTCCTTTTGAACATCCCTGGTGAGGACTCAATCACATGGCCCTACCTAACTGCAGAGGGGCTTGGAAACATAGGCTAGAAGTGTGTCAAAGAAGAGAAATCAAAGATATTGGTGAATAACTGGCCAATTTCTATTGCAATTACCCAAAATGTTATTTATTCACTGACTGTCAGCTCATTCGCCTATTTACAGTTTAACAGTTCTTTTGTGCTTATAGCAAGAATATAATATCAAATGCCTCCAAGGAGCAGTCAATAAAGAAAATGACCAGAGCCTCCAAGGATGTTAAGTAACAGGGAGTGGTGGAGACTGGGGCAACAGGCAAGCACACATCCCAACCAGAAAGAGCAGATGCTGCTAATTTGCATGAAAGCTGACCTAGAGTTACTATTACAAGGACACTTGAGAGAAACTGGTTATACAGACTTTTTATGTGAAAAATATTTGATATTCAGATTTGTTTGAAAAAACAATTTCTTTTATATAGACTTTGCTGGCTAAGTCAGTACTTATGGGCCATTCTTACAGTTGAGAAGGGAGAGAGGCCAAAGCACTGAGTTGTGAAGGTCTTAAATATTAAAAACAATGAAAAAGGCAAGGACATTATAGAGAGACAATACATAATATAGTCACAAACATAAAACCTGTATTTATATAGAAATGTGATTTGAAGCTGAAAGGATGTGCTGTGACTCTAAATAATGGCTACAGAGAGGCAGACAGGTTAAGGGGCAACCTGACAACCAAGAAGAGAAACTGCAATGGTCAAAGTGCCCCAAAATGAGCCAAGGACCAGTAACTTAATACAGGAACTGATCAAGCTGGTCAAATTGGCCAGCAGACTAAAGGAGAATGAATACTTTCTGTTCATTTTATTTTCCTTTTTGTCCCTGATTTTTTTTTTCTCTAATTTTCATCATAATAACTTCTACTTATCTATATAGTTAAAAGTTACTTTTTCATAAAATACTTTTCATGATGAAAAGCTGCTGTTATCTTTTCAAAAAGAGCTGGCTTTAACAAATGACTATGTGCTTTGTGCTATGCCACAGTCACTACAACTCTTGATGAATAGTTCCACAGACCTGCCTGATTTAGATCAATCAGACTTTCAGTATCTGCTGTGGCGCCTTGCTTCATGATCCAAGAGAAATTTAGATATCATTAGCATAAGTAGCTGTGAAGAAAGCTGAGCACTGAAAAATTGATGCTTTTGAACTGTGGTGTTGGAGAAGACTCTTGAGAGTCCCTTGGACTGCAAGGAGATCCAACCAGTCCATCCTAAAGGAGATAAGTCCTGGGTGTTCATTGGAAGGACTGATGCTGAAGCTGAAACTCCAATACTTTGGCCATCTCATGTGAAGAGTTGACTCGTTGGAAAAAACCCTGATGCTGGGAGGGATTGGGGGCAGAAAGAGAAGGGAACGACAGAGGAGGAGATGTCTGGATGGCATCACCGACTCAATGGGCATGAGTTTGAGTAAACGGGAGTTTGTGATGGACAAGGAGGCCTGGCTTGCTGCGATTCATGGGGTAGCAAAGAGTCAGACACGACTGAGTGACTGAACTGAACTGAACTGAACATAAGTAGCAATATATACTGAAACTTCTCTATTGGGTGTTGGTCATACATTAAGAACTGTGTAATAAAAATAATGCATCATAAGGCCTATATTTAGGTAGAGGGCTCCCTAGGTGGCCTTAGTGGTAAAGAATCTGCCTGCAAAACAGGAGGCACAGGGGACATGAGTTTGAACACTGAGTCGGCAAGATCACCTGGAGTAGGAAATGGCAACCTATTTCAATATTCTTGCCTGGAAAATTCCATGGGCAGAGCAGCCTGGTGGGCTACAGTCCATGGAGCCAGAGAGTCAGACACGACTGAGCAGCTGACTTTTAACAATAGGTAAAAGCCTTTCAAAAACTGATTTGAATAAGTGATACGTGTATTGTTACTTTCTAGGTACTAAAAATCTCAGTATTAACATGGTCTATCAGGGGAATGGCATTCCTGGTAAATGTTTCAAAGAAAGGCATTGGGGGCAGAGAACAATATACAGAAGGGAGAAAATGGCCCCCTGGTTGGACCTAGGATGATGGAACTTATTGTAGGGTTTAAATCATGTGGAAGGGAAAAAAAGGAATTGCTTCAGATGACTCAACTGAATTTTTGTTTGACAGAATTGTCCTTCCAATTCAGTCACAAAGGCTTACTTGGCTTTGCTTATCAGCAATCTCCCCTGAATGTCTGTTCCCATTCTCCGAGTATTATATGATGTGAAGGAGAAGCAGAAGGGTGTCAAAGTCAGTCTTTCCTCATTTGATCATTTGCCTAGCATTGACATTTTTAAGAAGTCATTTAATAGCACGATGGCTGTTGGAAGTATCCGTGATAAGAGTGGCTAATGTAACTATGTGAACAATTGAATTATAGACAAACCTCTATATAGTTTAATATAAATTTGCCTCTAGATGGTGTTCTTAAGAAGATATTATAGTAATACGTTTTAGTATATCCTGATATTAATAATTACCAGTTTTCTGTAAATCTTCCTGAAAGTTTTTTTTATGTGTGTCTTTTAAGTTGAAATCAATATATCAATATATTTATATTTCAGCATTTCTAGGAAATAATCATAAATTCAATTTTTATTACTTACTTTATGTTCACTTGCCTAATAATATATTGGCAATTATATAGGTGGATTCTATCTAGATGAGATAATGCAGTCAGTTACATAAACAAAGACTGTAACCTGCCAGGCTTCTCTGTCCTTGGAATTCTCCAGGCAAGAATACTGTAGTGGGTAGCCATTTCCTTCTCCAGGGGATCTACCTATCCCAAGGATCAAACCTGGATATTCTTCATTGTGAGCAGATTCTTTACTATCTGAGCCACCAGGGAAGCCAAAATTACATAAAAATAATTTTGGTAACTACAAGGAAGCTAAGCAATATTAGAAATAAAAGATAATCTATAGTTATTTTTTAAATGAAGTGTTTCTAATTCTACTTTTTTATATCTAATTATTTTTGACCACATATTATTTTTAGAATATTTGCATTCTAAATCAAATTTAGTATTGGAATACTAAATTCAATAAAATCTCATTTTATATATAAGAAAATTTTATTTTTAGAATAATTAAAATGAATTACCATTGAAAATATTCTAATAACAAAGCAAGGATAAATTTAATAATATATTCTAAAATTCTCAAAAACAATGTCTATTCTGATCATATGTGTGATTTCTTTTATAATGAAGAAACAGAATAATTTTAGAAGTGTTTATTGTACAGAATAAATTATGTTCATATTAAAATAAAAATAAATTTCTCTCCTTGTATATGTATGTGTGTATATATATGTGCATATATATGATTACACCCAATGTATATTAGATTTAAATTGTCAAATATTTGCAGAGATAAATAAACAGTATATCTGATCTTGGTCCTTTCTTGAATATGCTGGAACAATCACCCAGTTGTCATTGGTCTGCTTTCCTTCCTATTATCTGACCAGATTATAGGTAGAAACATAAAATTAAGGATTTTAACCATAAAAATTATATAGCACAAATTCTTTACCCAAGATGAGAAAACATTTTAGGCAAAGGTAGGACTACAGAAATAGCTCTCCTGGACTCTAAAAAGTGCAGTAATTTTTCCTTTAAAGCAGATATGCCTAAGCCATGGCCTTCCCAGGTGGCCCAGTGATAAAGAATCCGCCTGTAATGCAGGAGATATGGGTTCAATTCCTGGGTCAGGAAGATATCCTGGAGGAGGAAATGGCAACCCACTCCAGTATTCTTGCCTGGAAAATTCCATGGACAGATGAGCCTCCTGTCAGGCTACAGTCCATAGGTTAACAAACAGTTGGACACAACTGAACACACTTGTACACTCGGGACATATCTAAGTCATAATTTATCAGAAGTGTTTTATTTACACAGCTTTCATAAACTTATATCTATTTGTCTGTAATAGATATAGAGAGCTTGATAGAATACTCTATATGTAACTTAATTGAATTGTTTCAATATATCATTTGCATCATCAAACCTTTTATATAGCATTGGTCCTTATTAGCTCAGACTACAGAAGACTACAGGAAAAAGAAAAATGAAAGTAAATCAGTATGGCTCTTTATGCAAAAAGGCCTTTTGGCCATTGAGTCATGCATTTCACTATTTTCTCTACCCTTGTCTTTTTCATATGCAAAAGATAGTTCTGCCTCATATGTGTTATAGCATTTTACAGCAGATGCATAAGACATGTGTCAATATTTTCAAATGACCCTTCTCCCTAGTGTTGATTTCTGTGTTAGGTTTGCTGATTCATTTGGCAACTCTGAGGAGCTGCTTTGTGCTCTGTAGTAGCAATTTTACACTAAAGACTTCATTCATTTGGCCCTTTTGAAATTTATTAATCTTGTGGTGATGGTGGTGAACAAGAGATAAATTAGGATGCCTTTGTTTTTGATCTGTCCATAGCTTTCATGTTACTTGATCATTCTCTATTGTTAATACAGCTGAAGAGAATTAATTTTAGAAACAAGACAAGCTGTTAACACAGAACTTGAAAGTTTTCTCACTGAAGATGCTGAACTTTATTGTAAAGTATTAGATCATTTCAATTGTTAGTCTTTTAATTCTAAATTAGCAGAGTATATGAATGAGTCCTTGCTCTTTTCCATGAATCTATCTATTCTCTCATCTTTCTCAAAATTGAGTGTCATCCTACTATTTAAACGGGAAGGTCAAATGTAAAAATAATGAAGATCTGAAATTGTTTGGCAACTTGATAATATTGCATTACTTCACTTTCAGTTTTGGTCACTGGAATCTTGAGTAGGCTAAGTATTTTCACTTAAATTAAAAAAAAAAAAAGATTTCTCTTAAGTGCAGCCATGAAATTAGAAGATGTTTGCTTCGTGGCAGAAAAGCTATGACAAAGATATCACTTTGCCAACAAACTCCATATAGTCAAAGTTATGGTCTTTCCAGTAGTCGTGTATGACTGTGAGAGCTGAATCATAAAGAAGGCAGAGCAGCAAAGAATTGACCGTTTTGAACTGTGGTACTGAAGAAGACTCTTAAGAGTCCCTTGGACAGCAAGGAGATCAAACCAGTAGATCTTAAAGAAAAATCAATCCTGAATACACATTGAAAGGACAGATGATGAAGCTGAAGCTGAAGCTCCAATACTGTGGTCAACTGATGCAAACAGCCAGCTCATTGGAAGAGACCCTGATACTGGGAAAGATTGAAGGCAGAAGGAGAAGAAGGTGATAAAGGATGAGATGGTTGGATGGCATCACCAATGCAATGGACATGAACTTGAGCAAACTGCAGGAGATGGTGAGGGACAGGGAAGCCTGGTGTGCTGCAGCCCATGGGGACATGAAGAGTCAGACATGACATGGCAGCTGAACAACAGCAGCAACTCTTCAATGTATTTTTCTGCTTAAAATTGATAGTTTCTTCATATACCTAGAATTCAGATTTCTGCCAATATTTTAGATACACTGTTAAAATTATTAAAATGACAAAATAAAATTGATAATATTGACTATGCCATTCAGTTGTATACAATTGAAATTAGGAAAAAAGTTATTACATTTGAGTAAGTTAAGATTTCTTTAACATTCAAAAGTGTGGAATGCCTCTGGAATTGAATTTACCTTCTTAGGATACATATCCCAAAGAAAACATGACATAAAAGAAGTAATGGATATTATCCAATCTCTCTGACTTTAATTCAATCCTCACTGATTCTTCCAATTTTAATCTGCAAAACTGACTTCTAGAACAAAATGAGATTGTCTAAAATTTGTGATAATAATGTTTTTATGGGTGCTATTCTGAGAAATTTCTATGACAAAGAATAAACACAGTAGATACAATGTATCTATCAGAACCTTAGCTATAGCAAAGTTTTAGAAACATTAGAATTATATATTCTTTTATTTCTGACACTTTACTTAGATCATAAATATCGGCATCAAACTACTAATTCAAAGTTGAGAATGACTCTGAATGCTGACCCCAGCATTGACAAAGTTAAGTATCACCACAACTAATTAGTTAAAATTGTTAAATACAAAGCAAGTGGATATAGTACATTTTGAAGATATTAAGAAAAGTCTATCTTATGAATTTTGCTAAAAATTTGTTGTGTCTTAATTGAATTTTCCTTAATCTGAATCTGTCTAAAGCTTATCTTCTTAATTCCACACTAGGGAGATATTTATATTGCAACACTAGATACAAAAAGTATTTTCACTGAGTCAATTCATATGGTGCCTTAGAGATAAATATGCAAGAAATTGTTTATACACATCATGAATTAATAGACGTTTAAGAGACTGGTTATTTTAGTTCATTACACACTTAAAAGTAGGCCTTCTTTCCTTTGTTTTCATCATCAAAATTAAAACAATAAATATTATAGAATACTAATGGATAAGCAAGCAACTATGTTAAAGGAAGTAACTTTTATAAGCATAATATAAAGACAAAACAGAAGGGAATTTCTGAAGAGAGCTAAAAATAAATTGTAGTTGAAAATCTACAAGAAATGTATTTTTGTATCTGTCATGTGTAAGATAGTATTCTGCCTCTACCGTGTAATAGTAAGATCAAAATTATTTCTCTTGAGTCTCCTGCATTGGTAAAGCATATTCTTTACCACTCTGATACCTGGGAAGCTCTAGAATATTTAACGGGGCTTACAATTATACTGATGTATATATGTACATATACTTAGCGTACTACCTACTGATGGATTTTTATATTGTTTTCAATTTTCACTATTATAGAAAATACCTCCTAAAATTAATATTAGTCTATTAAAATTGAAGCTAAATTGTAGAACAGTTAATAATTATTGAGATAATTTCTTTAAATAAATGCAGTACCAAATTATTTTGCCTTTAAAAATGTATAGATGTTCTATTTCTATATCTTTGTATAGTTATCCTTAAAATATTTCTGAACATAAGTGTAAAAAGAGTTAAATACAACCATACATCTCTGTGCCAGTATCAAAATCAGACCTGCACACATGTGCTATTTGGAGTGATAGAACATGACTTCCATAGAATCATAATTCAGGAAGTTGTGGTCATTTATAATGTTGTTGATTATATTACCTGATGCTTTATGTTAGCTGTGTCTCTTCCTGTCTTTCATTGAAATAATTTAAAGGAAAGGAGTTTTCAATCATGTAGCCAGATGTACAAAAACAAACAAAAGATAGTATGGAATGGCCAGTGGATATATGAAACTGACATGTATTGGAGAGTTTGATTTTGCCAGAATCTTGTCTGTGAAACAGAAAGTGATCCTATATCATGTTTCTGATTCTGATAGTCTTCACACCTCTCTTAAAAATGTAAAAGATCTCAGATTTTTCTCAGCATTACCAGCTCAGAGTATATGTTTTCAGGACCATCTGGCCTGTTGGCCTATATAAGAGCCATTTCAGAGTAAAATAAATGCTGAAGCCAGATGGATGATACAAAGAGTGAGAAAGTAAAGTTGTTGAGCATAAAATATTGTTTCTAGAAACTTTACTTGCAAAATTAGAAGAAAAATGCATTGTGGCCTAGAATTTAACTCTCAGTGAAGCACTTGATAGTTATAGTTTTTGTTTAGTTTTTAAGATGAAAGAGACTTAAGTATTAATAAAAGTTTATGACAAAAGCTGAGTGGGAAAAAAAGTTGATGCCACTACAGAGAAAGAGAACTGTTGGAAATAGTGCTACTCGGAAACCACAGGGAAATATGGGTTAGCCTGGTGCGTTCTGCAGATGTTAGAAATTCTGGAAAGAATTTGGGGAAAAGAAAGAATGTCTTAGAGAAAAGGCCTTAAGAAATAGAAAGGGAATGATCAAAACATTAATAGGCCATACTAACGAAACCAGGAGGTATAGTCAATTGAAATGAACTTCAAAGTAAAAGATATTTTTGTCTGAGGGTAGTGTCTAGAGAAACCTGAGAGAATTAGGAGAAACAGGGACCAAAAAAAAAAAAAAAAAACCAAACAAAACCAAACCGTGTTTTCAAATCACTTTGAATTTTCTTTAGTTGAATGTTAATCTAAAAGTATGTATAGGAACATTGATATTTATTGTTATTATTTATTTATCATTATTTTTATCATTATGTTTTATTGCTTATTATATAGTAAAACAATTACTTGGAATGAGCACTTTACCCATATCTAACCTGTACACTGTCACTAAATGTGTTTATGCTTTAGCTCAATGAATTCCATTTTAAGAAAGTGTTATTTTGACAATTTATAAATGAAAAAAATCAAGACTATAGGCATTAAAACCATTTTTTGAAGGCCAAACCATTGGAAAAAGAAGAGCTTATATGAAAATCTGGGACTCTATGGTTGCTAAACTGCCTGTAGAGAAGGCATGAGAGTAGGGGACGGAAGAGTTGAAAACTAAAGAACTGAGAGTTAAGTGACTTTGAAAACACTGCTGTTTGTTGTTGTTTAGTCACTAAGCCATGTCCAATTCTTGTGCTACCCCATGGAATGTAGGCACGCCAAACACCTCTATCCATGGGATTTCCCAGGCCAAAGTTCAGTTCAGTTCAGCTCAGTCGCTTGGTCTTGTTCAACTCTTTGAGACCCTATGAACTGCACACACCAGGCCTGCCTGTCCATCACCAACTGCCGGAGTTTTCCCAAGCTCATGTCCACTGATTGGTGACACCATCCAACCATCTCATCCTCGGTCGTCCCCTTCTCCTCCTGCCCTCAATCTTTTCATGCATCAGGGTCTTTTCAAATGAGTCAGCTCTTCTCATAAGGTGGCAAAAGTATTGGAGTGTCAGCTTCAACATCAGTCCTTCCAATGAACACCCAGGACTAATCTCCTTTAGGATGGACTGGTTGGATCTCCTTGCAGTCCAAGGGACTCTCAAGAGTCTTCTCCAACACCACAGTTCAAAAGCATGAATATTCAGTACTCAGCTTTCTTTATAGTCCAACTCTCACATCCATACATGACCACTGGAAAAACCATAACCTTGACTAGATGACCTTTGTTGACAATGTAATGTCTCTACTTTTTAATATGCTATCTAGGTGGGTTATAACTTTCCTTCCAAGGAATAAACATCTTTTAATTTCATGGCTGCAATCACCATCTGCAGTGATTTTGGAATTAAAAAAAAAAAAAGTCAGCTACGTTTCCAGTTTCCCCATCTATTTGCCATGAGTGACGGGATCGGACGCCATGATCTTAGTTTCCTGAATGTTGAACTTTAAGCCAACATTTTCACTCTTCTCTTTCACGTTCAGCAAGAGGCTCTTTAGTTCTTCTTCACTTTCTGCCATAAGGGTGGTGTCATTTGCATATCTGAGGTTATTGATATTTCTCCCGGGAATCTTGATTCTACCTTGTTCTTCTTTGAGCCCAGCGCTTCTCATGATATACTCTGCATGTAAGTTAAATAAGCAGGGTGACAATATACAGCCTTGAAGTACCCTTTTCCCAATTTGGAACCAGTCTGTTGTTCCATGTCCAGTTCTAGCTGTTGCTTCCTGACCTGCATACAGGTTTCTTAAGAGGCAGGTCAGGTGGTCTGGTACGCCCATCTCTTTAAGACTTTTCCACAGTTTGTTGTGATCCACATAGTCAAAGGCTTTGGCATAGTCAATAAAGCATATATAGAAGTTTTTCTGGAACTCCCTTGCTTTTTCGATGACCAGCAGATATTGGCAATTTGATCTCTGGTTCCTCTGCCTTTTCTAAAACCAGCTTGAACATATGGAAGTCCACTGTTCACATACTGCTGAAGCCTGGCTTCGAGAATTTTGAGCATTACTTTACTAGCGTGTGAGATGAGTGCAATTGTGCAGTAGTTTGAGCATTCTTTGACATTGGGGTTGGAATGAAAACTGACTTTTTCCAGTCCTGTGCCCACCCCTGAGTTTTCCAAATTTGCTGGCATATTGAGTGCAGCACTTTCACAGCATCATCTTTCAGGATGTGAAATAGCTCAACTGGAATTCCATCACCTCCACTAGCTTTGTTCATAGTGATATTTTCTAAGTCCCACTTGACTTCATGTTCCAGGATGTCTAGCTCTAGGTTAGTGATCACAGGATCGTGATTATCTGGGTCAAGAAGATCCTTTTTGTACAGTTCTTCTTTGTATTCTTGCCACCTCTTCTTGATATATTCTGCTTCTGTTAGGTCCCTACAATTTCTGTCCTTTATTGTGCCCATCTTTGCATGAAATATTCCCTTGGTATCTCTAATTTTCTTGAAGCAATCTCTAGTCTTTCCTATGCTATTGTTCTCCTCTATTTTTTGCATTGATTGCCGAGGAAGGCTTTCTTATCTCTCCTTGCTATTCTTTAGAACTCTGCATTCAGATGGGTATATCTTTCCTTTTCTCCATTGCTTTTCACGTCTCTTCATTTCACAACTATTTGTAACCCCTCCTCAGACAGCCATTTTGCTTTTTGGCATTTCTTTTTCTTAGGGATGGTCTTGCTCCCTGTCTACTGTACAATGTCAAGATCCTCTATCCATAGTTCATCAGATACTGTATCAGATCTAGTCCCTTAAATCTATTTCTCACTTCCACTGTATAAGGGATTTGATTTAGGTCATACCTGAATGGTCTAGTGATTTTCCCCACTTTCTTCAATTTAAGTCTGAATTTGGCAATAAGGAATTCACGATCTGAGCTACAGCCAGCTCCCAGTCTTGTTTTTGCTGACTGTATAGAGCTTCTCCATCTTTGGCTGCAAAGAATATAATCAATCTGATTTTGGTGTTGACCATCTGGTGATGTCCATGTGTAGAGTCTTCTCTTGTGTTGTTGGAACAGGGTGTTTGCTATGACCAGTGTTTTCTCTTGGCAAAACTCTATGAGCCTTCTCTCTGCTTCATTCTGTACTCCAAGGCCAAATTTGCCTGTTACTCCAGGTGTTTCTTGACTTCCCACTTTTACATTCCAGTCCCCTATAATGAAAAGGACATCTTTTCTGGGTGTTAGTTCTAAAAGATCTTATATGGAGAGAAGGAACTAAGATGGCAGAAGAATAGGACAGGGAGACCACTTTCTCCCCTACAAATTCATCAAAAGAACATTTGAACGCTGAGCAAACTCCACAAAACAACTTCTGATCGCTAGCAGAGGACATCAGACACCCAGAAAAGCAGCCCATTGTCTTCAAAAGGAGGTAGGACAAAATATAAAAGATAAAACGTGCGACAATAGAGTTAGGGATGGAGATCCGTCCCAGGAAGGGAGTCTTAATAGAGGAAGTTTCCAGACACCAGGAAACCCTCTCACTGGCGGGTCTGGGGGAAGTTTTTGAATCTTGGAGGGCAACCTAACTGGGAGGAAAAATAAATAAAACCCACAGATTACATGCCTAAAAGCAACTCCCAGCAGAAAAGTACCCCAGACACTCGCATCCGCCACCAGCAAGTGGGGGCAGAATGGAGAGGAGCGGGCAGCATTGCTTAGGGTAAGGACTGGGCCTGAATGCCCTGAGGGCAATCAGAGAGAGCTAACATGAGATAGCAACTTAAACTGGGGGATAGCAAGAGAGAGAGAATTAAGTTGGGAAAAGCCCTAAACTTAGGCACTACCCGGCTGTTCCCAGAACGATGGGCTGAGCAAATACCAGAGAAGAGCTAGCCGGCTGCGGACCGGCCCATCCCCAGCTGGAGGCAGGAGGCAGGGGGGAGGGGAAAGGGGCAAACTCAGCCCCAGAGACAGCATCCCCTACCAAACTGCAAACAGGCTTCCAGCTTCTAACCAAAGACTTCCTTGAGATTCTGGATGGTTGACATCTGCCAGGAGGGTCACAGCCAGAAATCAGCTTCCCAGAAGAGACACAAGGGGCACCCGATCGGTGCGCGCAGAAACTGAGGCTGGGATCACGGAGGGGATAAGGTGCCCCGCACCCGGGGGGAATCCGCTCGTCAAGCTCCTGGCTGCCTGAGCTGCTCCGACCAGGGAAGGCACAAAACGCAGACCCAAC